>NW_028261392.1:6454732-6652232 GCF_051295495.1 Thamnophis sirtalis
AGGGAGAAAGGAAGAGATGAGAGGAAAGTGGGAGATAGAGGTGGAGAAAGGAAGAGATGGGATAAAGAGAGAGAGATGAGAGAGGGAGAGGAAGGGAGTGAGAGGGAGAAAGAGATGGGTAGAGAGAGAAGAGAAGGAGGGAGAGAGAGGGAGAAAGAGAGATGGGAGAGAGGGAGGGAGAGATGAGAGGGAGAGGAAGGGAGAGAGAGGGGGAGAGATGGATAGGGAGAGAAAAGAAGGAGAGAGGGAGAAAGAGAGAGGAGAGAGATGGGAGAGGGAGGAAGAAAGAGAAAGAAAGAGATGAGAAGGAGGGAGGGGGAGATAGAGAGCGGGCAAAAAATAGAGATGGGAGAGGGGGAGAAAGAGAGAGATACTGTTTCCCATAGAGAAGAAAACATAGAACCACCAAACCTAGGTAGGCCACGCCCACCCAGGTTTTGTGGCTCCCGTTTTTTTGCTTTCTGAAGAGAGATGAAATTATTTACTTTTAAACCTTGGTGCTCGCTTCCTTCGATCGCGGAAAGCTGCCCCCGATTGAAGCGCCTCCAGCAGACTATCCATCACTCCTGTCTCGTCTTTCTCTGTGAAAAGAAATGGAGGGAAATCCTTGTTTTCTGGGTTACCACAGTAATGTCAAAGGACTTGAGAGGGATATAGGAAACGCTCCGTCAATGAAAACCCGACCGATCCAAATTCAGAGAAAACCTTTAATTTACTCATCCGTCAAATTTTTTTCAAGGGGCGTGACCGTGTTTCCCTGCATCAGATTTAACTTAGTTTGATTTAAGTTCACAAACCACGCATCCTAAAAGAAGAGGCAACAAGAATTTTTAAGTGCAACGCGACGTCGTCCTTGCGCTGCTGCGTTCTTCTTAAAGCTTTGGATGAAAACCGGATATCGTCCTCACACAGAAATTCTCTTGAAGGAAATTTATCTGTGAGGCTACAATCTGAAGTGCTGACATTCATCCTTTGCAAAAGCTACATTAAGCTCCTCTCCTTTCTTTAATAGATAAAAAGAGTGGATGGATCTCTAGTGCTTCCACTCTAGACCTGTACATTATTACGCTGAACTTTCATATTCTTTTTTTTTTCCTAAAGTAACGTTGCAATGAAAAGGAGATTTT
This sequence comes from Thamnophis sirtalis, assembly GCF_051295495.1. Lineage (NCBI taxonomy): Eukaryota > Metazoa > Chordata > Lepidosauria > Squamata > Natricidae > Thamnophis > Thamnophis sirtalis. The sequence goes on from NW_028261392.1 coordinate 6,455,860, forward strand.
TTTTCCCCAAGACTGCTAGACACCAAGCAATCATTTCTCTTATAATTCTAGAGGATCTTATAAAGCCACTTACAGCCTCAAGAGCAGCTGAAAAACTATGTGCCCATAATATCCCCTTGGCAATAATTTCCATCTGTAACCAGAGTAATTTAAAAAAAATATCTGCATGTATACGCTGCTTGTTAAATAATTGAGAAATTATGTCTTTGGTTTCTTAAACATAATGCTAATACTTCTGGGTCAGAAGCGCTGAAGTGTTTCCGAGGGGGAAGGATTTGTCGGTAACATCACCAATGGCCGGGGAATGGAGCATATCTGTGGAATGTGAGTACCTGCTTTCGAACAACTGGGTTGGTGGGAGTGGAGCTTGTGATGGGAACTCAACCTGCCCCGCGACAGCAACAGGTTTCGAACACAAGGCGGCATGCCAATTGTCAGCCCAGCGTTCTAACCTCTTAAACACAATGTGTTCATTATATATTTTTTAAATGATTAGGTAAAGGTAAAGGTCTCCCTCGCACATAAATGCTAGTCGTTCCCGACTCTAGGGGGCGGTGCTCATCTCCGTTTCAAAGCCGAAGAGCCAGCGCTGTGTCCAAAGACATCTCTGTGGTCATGTGGCCGGCATGACTCAACATCAAAGGTGCACGGAAGGCTGTTACCTTCCCACGAAAGGTGGTTCTTATTTTTCTACTTGCATTTTTTACCTGTCTTCAAACTGCTAGGTTGGCAGAAGCTGGGACAAGGAACGGAAGCTCACTCCATTACGCAGCACTAAGGATTCGAACCTAAGGATTCGAACTGCCAACCTTTCTGATCAACAAGCTGAGCCTCTTAGCCACTGAGCTAAAGTTACCTTAGTTTTAATCGAAAGGGAGTTGAAAAGAGAATAAGATTAATATCACAAGGTTAAATGTTTTGGCCATTTATGTATTAGATATAAAAGTTATAATTACAGCTCTGTGGCTTAACTATCCATGTGACTTATGCAGAGAAAGAGATCTGAAAAAATCTGGGAGTTTATTTGCTTATTATTAAATGTATTGGACGGCTTCTTACCACAGGATAATTCTGTGGTATGTTAAGAGTTACAGTGTAGGATATTTGCTTTTCTTAAGCCAGGGTTGGGTAGAAGTCAACAAGTTGAGCTTGCAATCTGGAGCAGCAGAAAGGTGTCAGAAAATACAAGTATGCATAGTTAATCTAAAAACTGTACAACTGAGCAGAAGTCCGCCAACTGCCCAAAGTCCTTCGGGTGGCCGATTTGCAACACTGAGACACCGTAAAAGAATTTCGAACTTCTGACTTCAAAAAAATAATGAAGGAGGTTTCTAATTGCTATCTCAGCCTAATTCAAGGTTCTTCTTGGGGTGAAGAAAGCGAGACTCGTTTGAGGCTCAAATTGTCTGAAGGATTGTCTACTCCGTTGCTTAACCTTAAATCCGTTGCTTAACCTTAAATCCTCCAGTAGGAGCCGAGGTGGCGCAGTGGTTAGGGTGCAGTACTGCAGGCCACTTCAGCTGACTGTTATCTGCAGTTCAGCAGTTCAAATCTCACTGGCTCAAGGTTAACTCAGCCTTCCATCCTTCCGAGGTGGGTGAAATGAGGACCCAGACTGTGGGGGCAATATGCTGACTCTGTAAACCGCTTAGAGAGGGCTGAAAGCCCTATGAAGCGGTATATAAATCTAACTGCTATTGCTATTGCTATTCGTTTGCAGACACCAGCCCTTAGGCTGACGACCAAGTGCATATTTCCGCTTTTTCCACTGATCAATTCCACTTCACTGTGGAATTGATTGCCCGGGGGCCCTTCAGGTGGGGTCTTAAACCTACTTCCTTGCCTCAGGCCATCAGATGCAATGGTTTTGTTTCTATTTGTTATTCTTTTCCTTGTCGTGGCATACAAGTTTTATTGTAAGCGCCAATGGAAGAGTGGGTTGAAGAACAGATAAATTCTGGATACGATAAATAAACTAAAGGCAGGACACTTGTATCAATTTAAATAATTAGTAGGCATCGTAACGAATAGGATTGACTCTCATTCTAAGCCAGATCTAAATTGGGTAACTTTTGTCATTCATCACCAGTACTGTGTATCTCATCTGGCCACAACCTGACAGCTGGCATTTCCTTGCCAATTACCCACATACCCACTTGAAGTTCCTAATTGCTTTACTCCGAATCAGGAGCCCGTCCTGTCGACAATCCTCAGGCTGCATTAAAAATTGAGCGCTATTGATATGAGAAATTATTTCTGGAGTCAAAAAAAAAATATTTTTACAGTGATGCATAATCACCGGGAAACTCTCTCTGGGCAGCTGAACATTTTGTAGGCACATCAAGAACTACAGAAGCTGGATAATCTGGAGCCCTAGGATACAATTTCTCCAGGCAATACAGCTGCTTTATCTCGCCAAATAAAATAAATAAATAAATAAAAAGCGGAAGTATGTGTGACTATCCATTTGCAGATAGGAGAATAAGAAATAAGGTTCAGAATGTTAACTACAATGGTGGACTTCAAAAACACACATGTTGGAAAATGAAAATAAAAGAATGTGCACTTCTTGGCACCCTAACGTTGTTGCAGAAGCCAAGAGGCACTTGTAATATTAACACAATCGCAGTGTGCTTGCTCTTGTGCAACCTATTTTTTTTTCTCCCTAACAGTGCATTTTTAACAGATCTTGTTATGAGAGCCATCAAGCAGCCTACATTGGCAATCAGCAGAGAAAGCTTAACGTTATGTTAGGCTATCAATCTTATTAGACTTGTAGGATTCCAACTTGCGTCCTGGAGGAAGGTTTAGGTTTATTCGATTTATATGCCACCTTTCTCCCAAGGACTCAGGGCGGCGTACAACATTAAAAGAAACACATAATACAAAAGTTTAAAAAAAATATTATATAGAATATCCCAAACCCAATTAAAATTGACAATGACATTTTTTTAAAAAAGAATTAAAATTAAAATTAACAGTAATCAATAATTTGTTTAGTTTTGTTCAGGCCAGGCTGGCTTGCTGGAAAAGCCAACTTTTTAGGGCGTATCGGAAGGACCGGAGGTCGGGGATTATACGAAGCTCTGGGGCAGCTTAAACCTTAAACCAGAGCTCTGGGTAATCATCTATTGAGTTGAGATTCCGCTAGATAGCTAGATGTTTCGTCCCATCTTTTGACAGGTGTTTTTCTCCCGTTTTCAATTCTGGGGGCGAGGCGGATCACAGCAACTGTTTTACAGAGTTGTCGGGTTTTTAAGTTACCCATACCCTGGCAGCCCATCTGCCCCTCGTTAGTAGTTCCCGCATTTTTCGCAGTAAAAGATGCACCTTTTTTCCTGCCCAAAAAGAGAGTGAAAATCTGGTTGTGTCTTATACAGTGAATACAGCATTATTGGCCTCCCAAAATCCCACCCCCTTTGCAAGAATGGATGTGCAAAGGATTTGGGAGGCCTGCAGAGTGTTCCTGGAGGTGGGGGTGGACAAAAAAGAGGGAAAAACAGGTCGTTTTTTGCTCGTTTTTGCCCCTCCCCCCAGCCCCCAGGAGCACTCTACAAGCCTCCCAAACCTCTACATGCCTGTGTTTTGTTTTGTTTTTTACAAAAAAACGAGGCATGCAGAGGATTTGGGAGGCCTGCAGAGTGCAAAAATGTTTTTTTTTTATTTATCTCTTCAAAATCATGATATGTCTTATACTCCAGTGCATCTTATAGTCCGAAAAATATGGTAGTTTTTGGCCACTTCACTTTCTCCTTGAGAGAGCGAGAGCAAGCCAGCACAAAGGAAGACATTAATCAGGAGGAAAGAGGAATCAGTGCCTTCAAAAGAAACCAATTTTTTGCAATCCAGTTTCCATTTACGAGTAGGATGACATGCGACGGGTTGTATCTTGCCCGGAAGCGAGAAAGAGTTAACTGCGGATACACGTCCTCACTCATTAAATCGACCTTTGTCTAAAAGTGGTTACAATTTGAGGACGAGCAAAATAGGAAAAGAATATGGAGCGGATCAATCAGACCTAAACGCAGCAGGGAATTTTAAGTAAATCACTTTTCTGCCTTAGCAACCCGAAAGTTGCTCTCAGTGACATCTGGAAGCAATCAGGTTGCTGACCACGTTTACCTGTTTTAATGTCAAGCAGATGCTTTTTCTTCTGTTGTCTTTCTAATTTTTCCTTTTCTGCTTTCTCTTGAGCTATTCTAGCACGCCTCTGTTTTTCTTCCATTTCTTTCCTTCTCATATTATCCTTTGCTGCTTCCTAGAGAGAAAAAAAAAACATTATCGAATATTAATATATTTTTTTTATTTTTAGATTCCAGGAGAGAACGATGACGTACGTTTGCTTGGTTCAGACCAACAATGCGTGACCCGTCAAAACCGCGGTAGACAAAAGCGCGCTCGACGAAAGCGCGTACCTGACGTCATCAGCAGCGCGACGAAAAAAATTTAAAAAAAATTAAATTGAAATTAAAATAAAATTAAAGCAAGCCGATTCACATAAAGGTAAGGGTTAGGTTTAGGGTTAGGGTAAGGGTTAGGGTTAGGTTTAGGGTTACGTTAAGCGTTAGGGTTAGGTTTAGCGTTAGGTTAAGCGTTAGCGTTAGGTTTACCGTTAGGTTAAGGGTTAGGTTTAGGGTTAGGTTTGGGGGGGTTAGGGTAAGGTTTTCACTTTAATTTTAAATTTACCGCTCACAACGCGATGTTTTTGTCGCGCTGTGATGATGTCACGTACACACTTTCGTCGAGCGCGCTTTTGTCTACCGCGGTTTTGTGGTGGAACCCAACGATGTTGCCTTAAGACTCAAGGAGTGTCATCCTTGAGGATTGCAAGACCAGATCTTCTCAACTGATCTCCGCTTCCTGGAATAGCACTCTGTTAGAATATTCATGACTGGGAGAGACACGGTAACAAGGTCAGCGAATGAATAGGCAGCAACTAAGTCAGCCAATGGGAGCTTAAACAGATCCGAGTCTGTGCTGAGAATCGAAACTGAAACTACCTCTGTCTGCTCTGAATTGAAAACTCCTCTCTGATGTACTGCTGGTCCATTTCCAGAGGCCAGAAATGGACCCATTTCCAGGCTTCTGGGAGGCTCGTTTTTCATCCTCCCAGAGCCTCCACGCGAGTCCTGCTCCTACCTGGCCCCCCAAAAGGGCCGTGTGGAGACTCGTGGGAGGGGCGGGGCCAGCCAGTACTTGCAACTACCAATTCGGCGAATCAGATGTAAAATTAGCATCCAGTTCGCCCGAGCCGACTGAATCCCATCCCTGGCAAAGATGGGAAATAAAGCCAACCAGGGATAATAACAGAAGGACTTTGGCTCTTGCTATTCCCGCGCATTGCATCGTTTTATTATGCACGCCTTACCGTGAACATCGTTTTGAAGTTGCTCAAGTCAGTGAGGAATTCTTCTACCGAGATTTTCTTTAAATCGATGGCATAATATTCCATGACATCCCGGTACAGATTTTCCATGCTTTTGTGTATGGTAGAAAGTTCCTTGAACTGCTCTTTTGCTTGGACGAGAAAGCTGTGCTCGGCTTGTTAAAGTTATATTCAGAGTAGAGCGGTATTAAAATAAACCAAGACGGCGGATTTTTCAAAAGCCCAGCTAAGACTATTCACAAAGTACTAAGAGGGGCAGCGTGGAGAAACAGAGTATAACAGATAACCTAATTTTTTCCCCCCTTCTTGCAACAATAGCATTCCTCTCGCGATAGACTGGCATTTAATATCTTTTTAGAAAAGATTTCTCATAGGAAACCAATGCCATCAGCAATTAGGCATTCCGGCAACTTTTTAAGGGCTTTATAAAAATTATGGGGGAAAATGGTTTGATACTAAACTTATCCAAATATGATTCTTTACCATAATGCTTGTGGTTTAGATTAGGGGTTACCAACCATTCGGACCTCAAAGACCACTAAATTCATAATTTTAAATTCCACAGACCACTAATATGATCTGCCTAATGACCAGCTGGGTGGGCATGGCTAGTTGGTCATGTGACTGGGTGGGCATGGCCAACTCAATGTCACTCACGTCAAGGGGTGCCTCGCCAGCCTCTACTCACCCCACACCCTTCCCAACCACTCCTCGCCTGCCCGCCCAGAGTCCGTAAGGCCCCAACAGGGATCAGTTGTTGGAGCTAAGCAGCCACCATGAGAAAGAGTTGGCTGGCTCAGTTCAAATTGGATCTGACCGAGAAGGAGGCTCAGTAGAAGCACCTCACTGAGGACTACGAGCATAGACTTTCCAAGCAGAGGGAAGACCTGCAGGAGTGCAAGGCCAGGTACTTGCACCTGGAGGCTCAGCAGGCTGAGATGGTCAGCCAGTTCCAGGCCATGATGCAGTCCCACTGGAAAAAGGCCCTCCGGCTCTTTGCCACCAGCCTTCACCCAAAGCTCCACACCAGGAGGCTGAAGCAGATCCCAAGTTGGAATTTCTTTCCCTCTCCGACCTATACAAAAAGACCCCGAAGGGGGTGGCTCTCTGCAGCAACACAAATGTATCATTCATTCATTGAATGTATCCGTCCCAGGAGCCGTAGTTTGAGGACCCCTGATTTAGTGCAATATAAAAAATGCAAATATTTTTTCTGCAGACCACCAAAATTTTCTCCTGGACCCCCAGTTGGTGACCGCTGGTTTAGATTTCTACTAAATATTATAATCCATACGAACCTATTATCTAGTGCAGCGGGGAGATTTTTGTTGTAGGCAAGTCATTTTTTTAAAAAAAAAAATCAAGCTTTTTTAAAAAGTCTTTTTAAAAAAGGAGCATCAAAATAATCGCAAATAAATATCAACTGTGCAACAATCCATCAGGCATCTTAAATCTTACTAGAGGTCCCCCTGCCTTGGTGTTAGATTTCAAAATGTTGCAACATTGCTGATCTGATAAAAAGCCTTATCAGAAAGTAGGAAATCTTCATAGAATGGTTGATTGTCTAGGGAATGCTGATAGAAAGGACAGTGTAAGATGATGATGACGTATTGTGTGAATCATTTGTCCCAGATAAACTGGTCCAGATGCACGGGTGAAGAATATGTATTTTCACACCAACTGCTGTCAACAGTTTATCAAAGACAGCCGAGGTTTCATCAAGGCTTAAAATTCTGGGAATGGTTTTTATATACAATTAGGGGGGAATCTAAGTATGCAAATCATTTCATTATAAAGTCCCCACTCACGTATCTACTTATTAGTTGCAAGTGCTTAATATTTTTTTCTTACGCGAGTACACGATGCCAAATCATTGCACAGAATCTACCAAGTTTATGATTGCATAAAACACTTCTATTTTATGTTCCATGGCAGCACTGTAGGCTTCCTTGTCTCTACAAAAGGGCATTAAAAAAATAAAATGGATAAAAATAAAATAAAAATGGCTTAAGACTGTTTGGCTTTATTTTTATATTTCAGTTCCCGGCATCCAATGTTTTACAAATTCTAGATTAAATATCAAGCTAAGAAATCAAGCTGTTAATGATGCAATGTTTCAAAACTTTCGCTAAATATAAATCTTCATTCTGAGACCATTTATTGCAGCAAGTCTTGCTGGCAATTGGATGCACTGTGTTACAGAAATATCTCCACTTACTTACTGTATATACTCAAGTATAAGCCTAGTTTTTCAGCCCACTTTTTGGGCTGAAAAAAGCCGCCTCGGCTTATACTCGAGTCAGTGAAAAATTTGCCCGAAATGGAGGAGAAAAAGGGGCGGGGCCATGCCGCTGGGTGAGGCTCGTGAATGGCCCAGCGCCCCTGTGAGTTTCCCCTCCCTCTGTGTCAGTTTGCCGCGCAGCGCGCACTGCACCATCCCCCCTCCTCACGTTCTAATGTAATGCAGGGCTGTCTTATGATTCCCCTTCCTCCCCCTCCTGCTGCTCTGCAACGATGTCCCACCTCCTCCTTGTTATGGCAAGCAGCCACATAGCTATGTCCCACCTCCTCTGGTACAGTGATCCAATGATAGGAATCACTGTGCCGTGTGTCATAGGAGGCGGGACATCGCTCCCGCGGCTGCACGGGACATCATCATCACAGCGGGACATCAGCATCATGAGGTGAGTGAAGTATTTCATTGAATACACCGCTAGTTTACTGTTTTTCTTTGAAATAAATATTCAAAAACATTATTGGTATCTATTTTTATTTTTGAAATTTACCGGTAGCTGCTGCATTTCCCACCCTAGGCTTATACTCGAGTCAATAACTTTTCCAGTTTTTTGTGGTAAAATTAGGTGCCTCGGCTTATATTCGGGTCGGCCTATACTCGAGTATATACGGTACTTACTTACTTACTTACACACACACACACACACACACAGCCTTCAAATAGGGAAAGTGGAGATAGGCCTGAAGATTAATAATTGCTAATAATTAATTAGGATTTAGTTAGTTCGTGATAGCTCTCCTCTATCCTCTTCCCTTTTTTCCCCCCCTCTTTCCTCCATTATTAGGTAGAAGGGAGGAAAATTCACGCAAATAAAAGTGTGAGACTGGTTTGTGTCTAAGAAAGAGGGGTTGAGAATATGCAATAAATCCTAAGAAGGAGGAAGCGAAATATAACACACAACGTACCATTCTGATCATAAAATCAATATTCAATTCAAAATGGATTTGCTATATTTAAAAAGGCCCTTCAAAATATGAAACAAGACATGCGGGCCAAAGAAAAGCTAATGAGGGGGCATTAAAGTATTTCTCTCTCTCTCTCTCTTTCTGTTTCTTTTTATTTAAAATACTTTGTAAATCATATGTGCATGTTTAAGGGTCACTTCATAAAATGCTTCTCAAATTCATCTTTTGTTTTATTTACTGTTTAAATCCAGCATGAGTTAACAAAAGAGGTACATAAAGATTGAAAGCCCTGGAGAGAATGGAATTGCTATATACGTAGACATTTAAAAGGAGGTTGTAAGTAAAATTATTAATAAGAAAGGTGATTACTGGGGGGGGGGGGGGAGAGTATAAAATTAAATAATTTAGGAAGACAAGTGTGATAACAGGAGATATATTACCGGTAAGTTGAACTGTTAAAATAAGAATAAATGTATATAAAGAGTTTGGTGGTAAGCTATAACTATTAGGATACTAAAAAAAAAATGTACTCAGGCGACACACTGATTAATGAATTATGAAATGTTTGTTTTAAAAGGGGGGGGGGGGTAAAAAAAATACCAAAAAAAAATTGAGAGCCCTTTTGATGGCTCTGACTTTTGCCATCCGAATATGACAAGACTTTTGATCAGCCAAATTTGATACGGCAACATTTGTGGGGCTGTCATAGAGGAGGGGATGGAGGGGACGCGATCTATTCTCCAAAACAGCTGAGGGAAGGGTTTGACACTTGTTCAAGGAAGATCCAACCAGAATTGCTGTCAGTGAGAAAAATTAACCAGTGGAACAGAAGTTGACTCCAGAAGTTGTGGGTGCGCCATCACTGCAGGTTTTTAAGATATTGGACAACAGACATTTGTCGGGAATCGTATGGGGTCTCCTGCTTGAGCAGGGAATTGGACTAGAAGACCTCTAAGGTCCCTTCCAACTCTGCTATTCTGTTATACTCTGATGTCACTCAGATTTCCTTTCCCATGATGTTTGCACGGAACTAATGGTTGATTTCTCCAACATCTCCATCTAGAGCAAAGGTGTCAAACTCAAGGCCATGGGCCAGATGCGTCCCATAGGGCGTTTAGATCTGGCGCGCGGGGCCACCCTGGAAAAAGCAAAGAACCGGTGTCACGGTGTCTCTGCCAGCGAAGAGCACTTGGGAGGGCATCGTGCAACCACCCACCCATGTCTGTTTTTGCTGGTAAAGGGTGGCAGGCAGGCAGGCAGGCAGGCAGGCAGGCAGGCAGGCAGGCAGGAAGGAATGATTATGAAAGTGAGGGAGTGTCTGATTGAAGTCCTGCCTTAGCTCTTGGCCACCACAAGTGCCTCCAACACGACTGATGTCGAGCTGCCATGTCCCCCCCATCCCCCCCCACAAGGTCAAACACTACCCTGATGCAGTCCTCAAATGAAATCAAGTTTGACACCCCTGATCTAGAGCAAACCAAATGCCACAAAAAAGGCGGAGCTGTAAAATAAACAGGCCTGCAAAAACCTCAAACACCGTTAGATGGCAGCAGAGAGAACTCGGAACCTCTTTGATGCCATCCGCTGGACTTGCAAATCTACGGCAGATGTAAGACAAACACAACGGTGTGGGGCCTTAAGCTCTTAACTGAGTTGCCTATGGAATAAAAGCTTAGGCTGTATGAAAAGCCTTCACAACATGATTTGAGAATCATTAGCCTGCCTTTTCAATATTTCATTTTTAACTGAGCGGTTCAAAAAGTGTCTGTTTTCCAACCATAACGACAACAGTCGCTAGGCAGCTTCTTCAAGCTATGGGGTGTTGGAAGAAATGTCCATCTGGGTTCAGTTCTACGTGGGAAAAGGACACTGGAAACATGGAGGCCACTTGGAAAGATGGTTTAATGGTGGACAGGATCACATGCCTTGGAGCTCCTGGGTGAAAAGGGAAGAGATGCTGAGAGTCCCTGGGTTTTATACCCACTCTGGGCTTTGAACTTCCTGGGGCACAGGAAGAGTATCCTGACTGGTTGCTGTCAGAGGTCATAGCTAGCTTTGTAGGTTGTGTGCTAGGTTTGGTTGAAACTTGGTGGGTGGTGCAACGAAGGGCAATGAAATGGCTCTGCCTGAAGGGGATAGATCTTTGTTATGAAGAATAGACTTGGTCAGGCCTTAATGGCCCCATTGACAAAGACTATTAAGAGTGAGTCTCTTTCCTGTCTAAAAACATGTTTCTCCATTTCTCATCCAGGGAAGTGTAATATTCTGCCTTTTTTTAATATTTCCTAGGATATTTCATTTTTCTAGTAGAGGGGTGGGTGCTAACTTCCTTCAGCGGGATCATCCAACGTTTGCATCAAATACACCGTTTTTCCTGTACACATTTTTTTTTTTAATTAGCAAGCACACAGACATTACCAGCAACAAATGTAATTCCACTGTTCCCCAATTATTCTCTGTCTACAGGGAATGTTAACAGGAGGCTATTACATTTTAACAGTGTTTAAAGATCAAACCATCTGTTTAAGTGTCGCTTCTGGGATTTAGCTTAGAGCGCTTATGCATTTTTGTGAAAAAATTTCCAGTAACATTTTGTTTTATAAGCTTACAATGTACGCACGGCTCTCTTACACCAACATCTCACATTCAGAAATATTCCCTAATACTTCGTCTCGTAACAAAGTGCTATCAACAGCTTGCAATATTATCAGTTTTGCAAGGTGGGGGATTGCCCATCATATACAATTGTCACTTTAAAAGGAAACCAAAAAGAATATTTCTCACTCTGTTCCATGGAATTAGAAAGACTTGATTATCACTTTAAACTCATAAACCTCTACAAATTAGAAATGTAAGAGTCATTAAGCCTTGATGACTGCTGATGGGGGGGGGTCTTCATTGTGGTGCTATTCTACATAACAAAGACCTACCTCCTTCAGGCAGAACCATAGTAGGAATTGCCCAAAGCCCCTTCATAACATCATCACCCAGTAAAGCTCAACCAAGCTTAGGACTCAAAACACCACCTAAGAAGTTACCCCTGCATGGCCCCATGGGAGTCTGACAACCAATCAGAACACAAGCTCGAATTCAAAAGCCCAGAGGGCATAAAGCCCAGGCACTTTCAGCATCTCTTCCCTTTTTGCTCAGACCTCAAACCATGAGATTCTGTCCACCATTAAACTATCTTCCCAAACAGTCTCCATGTTTCTAGTGTCTTTCTTTCCACGTGGAACTGAACCCAGATGGACATTTCTTCCAACAGGTGGACCAACCAAAACATGACACTGTCAGGCCTGCATTTATATTCCTTTTAGAATTTTGGCCTGCCATACTTTCTCTTATTTCATTATGCTGTTTCTTTAAGTATAGTCGATGGGAGGGGGGAATAGAAGGAGTAGGATTGTGAAATGTATTGTTTTTCATTCTTTACTGGAAGTCAAGGTCATCCTTTGTCTCCGCACTTTCACATCTGACCGGAAACAGTTAGGCGTAGACGCCAGCATGGAAGAAGATTGGACCATGTGATGGACTGTGGGTATGGGGACAAGATCATGAACTTTTAACTGGGTGGGATTCTGATGTAACTTCCAGAGTTGGAATCCCACAGCACGATGCCAACATGCTTGTCTTATTAAATTGGAACTTTAGCCGGAGAAACGGCTCCGGCTATGCACAGTATATATGTGAGTGTATGAAAATGAAAAAATGGAAAATAAAAACCTTTTTCATGATAAATTGGAACTTTAAGCATAGTTTTGCCTTCGACTCTGATTTAATTCTGCATGGTATTTGGAATGCTGACAGACACTTTATCTGCTTTACCTGTGTCGTTTCAGGTTGTTCCCTCCACACAGCGGGGGACACAGGATTTCCTTTATAGGTAAGAAGCAAAACCAAAACAGTACATATTAAGGGAACCTAGCAGAGGAACGATTATAGTAGAATAGTGTATATATCAAGCAATACATTATTTTAAATACTCTTCAAAAAAAATTGGAAATTAATCAAGTATTATTTGTATAAAACACTAACCAGGCATAGGTTAGAGAAAATTCAGAATGGGTTAAATGAACAAGTATGTCTCAATGGACAGTTCTCCTTCGATTCTAATAAAACCACTATCTAACACTTACCAGTTGGAAGGAAAATGTGGTAGGGTTTAGATTATCTGTAACTTAAAAAAACAGTCAAAACTAGTGTCATCAAAACTGAGGATGTGGAATACAAGTTATGGAAATAGACTTAAAATATATTCTGAAAACAAAAGTGCATCAGTTAGTTGACAACAGCAAAAGGATATGGACATTTTTGTCACAAATTTGTCATGAGGGTCGTCGGGTTGGGGAAAGGTCTCCAAATCCTTCCCAAGTTGCTTGATCTGCCCTTCCATCTGCTTCAGGCTCTTTTCCAAGCTCTCTGCTGAAACTAAACACGTGCAGCCCACAAAAAGGCATCTTTAATTATTAATAATTTTTTAAAAGGACGAGATACACAGAAACTACTCCAGTTTCATAGCATAAACAGGTTACTTTAGACAAAATAAGATAATGCATGCATTTGCTATTTCAAGAAATGAAAACTTTTTCCGTGGCCAATGTAGGATGATAAACATTCCCCATGGAAATTAAAGATTGAAAGATAGTAAGAATCCCATCCATGGAATTCATTCTAAAAAGAAAAAAATATATTTTCTAAAGAGATCCTATGTCTAAAAAAATTCTTTATAACCTGCAAATATATTATTATTCCCAGGACTTTAATATAACCAATAACACACATTTGGCTAGAGGTCCTGACTTCATGTACCCCAATAATCTGATCTTCAATCACTGAACTATTTCAAATCTTAGAGTTGACTTGTTAGTTCCAGCACGTTTTCTCCTACACTGTTACAAGTTTTCTCTCACATTGGGTCTGATCAATGTTCCCAAACATCTAATTCTTTTGAGCATCAACAAATCAGAATGTCACTTTTCCTTCTCAGAATATCGATGATATCCTGAGCTATCCTGTAGCACTGCTTTCTCTTTCAAGGGGATCAACCCATGAGACCAAATGACCATGTCCATGAGATGCTTGCAGTCATAGTGTAGGAATGATCCATTAAAAGAAACCCATCCGAATGAATATGGAAAGCTTCTAACATAGCTATTGTCCTCCAACGCTAACATACTATTAAATACTTACCATCTCAATCTTTTAGAGGAATCTAATCTCGAATTTTATTCACACCAGGATATGTACAAATAGCAAAGAGGCCCCCAAAGTGTTTCAGAGGCACTAAAAACCGTGGGACATCCAGGTTTCTTTGACTGTTTTGATAGTCCCACATTATTCCTTCTAAAGGTGCTTTTTCAAGAGGCAACTGAACTTTCTGGTTTTTCTTTGAAGACGTCTCCCTTCTCATCCAAGAAGCTTCTTCAGCTCTGACTGGATGGTGGGGAATGGAAGGATTTGGACTCCTTGCAGACAGCTGGTCATTTGCATCCTTCCAGAGGGTCCTTGAGGCCACCTGGAGGTTTATCTGTGTCATCAGGGTCACCCAAGTAGTGCACTCAACAATGAACTAAAGGGCCACCAATTAGTGAGCTGTTGAACAGCACTACTTGGTCTGTTGTGTGGATGCTTGGGTAGTTTAGGGGCGGGGAATTTTTTGGGTGGGTGGGGGTGTGTTTGGGGATTGTCATGTGAGTAGGGCCTGGTCTCTGGGGGTTATGAGAATTTCGTTGTATGTCTATACTGTGTATATACGTACAATGACAGTAAAGTAATTTATAAATTTCTAAATTCAAATGGGTGTGGAGCCTTCTTGGAACTGTTGAAAGAACTATGTTGTAGACTGGAGATAGATAATGTTGTATCCCTTCCCCTCTGTTGAGAGAGGACTGCTCACTTTTGACCTAGATGGCCTCTGTGACCCTTCTTTCAAAACAACGAAACTCTCTGTCAACCATGAACTGGATGACTGAGAATCTCCATAGCCATTATTCCTGTCAAGCCTGCAGCCATCTTTTCTTTTGGATCTTTAGCCTGCCACACTTTCTATTATTCTACTAGGCATTTCCTATTGTGGGAAAATGGGAGGGGGATTGTACGGAGTTAGATGATAGGTAGCCAAAACAAAATTCTTTCTAGAAAGCCAAGGTCATCCTTTGTCTCTGCACCTCTGCACCTGGCCGGAATTGGATGGGTGGAAGCTGCCAGCATGGCAGTGGGAGATTGGACCATGGGATGGACTTGTGGGTGTGGGGGCAAGATCATGAACTTTCAATTAGGTGAGGAAAACCGGGGAGCTTTCAGATTCGGGTTTTCCCAGATGTGCCGAGATGGCTCTCTTAATAAATTGGAACTTTGAGGAATACTTTGCCTTGGACTCTGATTTAATTTTGGATGCCATTTGGAACCCTGACAATTCCTTCTACTTATAGGCATTGTCATTCACCTGATTTCTTTCTTTTTTTTATAAAAGTTTTTTTAAAAATTTTTTTGTTCTCTATATATACATTCACATAATTATTATTCTTTTTTTTTCTTTTTTACATTCATAATTCTAATACATTACATCATTCCATTTATAGCATTGTAATATTCCATTCGGGGGTTGTTTTGTTTACCATCCCTATTTTGACACCACATTCTGATTTTTTTTCTGAATGAAAAGCTAAGACAGAAAAACTTCCAAGATTAGACAAGCATAAAAATAAGGTGTCTGCAAAGACTTTCTTGGATACAACGCAGGAAGAGGAGTAGAACAAGTGTAAGATTTTTTTATTAAAGACATGAAGGTGGGTGAAATCAGATTTAATTTCCTAAAACTTTTTTCTTTTTCTCCCCTTCCCGTCTTGTTAATGATTAGCCTTTTATTTCAAAGGCTTGCATGGACCATGGAAAATATTTTAATTCCCCAGTTTGCTGCTTTTTTTTTTTTTGTATGGTAACACCCTTGTATTCTGGATGGTGTGATCTGAAACATAATCACTTCCCCCCCCCCCTCCCCGTTCCCTGCTAATTTAAGATAAGGGAAAGTCATCTTGAAAGAAATAGAAATAGCTGTGAATGGAAATTCATGACTGCAGGCGGAGGTTAAATGCATGCTGCAAAGTTAAAATTCTCCATTCGGAAATCATTCATTGTGGTCGGAGTTGAACAAAACAGAAGACAAATATCGGTTTTAATACAGACCTCTGCTCGCTTTGTCCAAGTGCTGCAAGTCCTCAAGGAAGCTCAAAACATTTGGATATTTTTCTTCACAGACCTCAGCCAGGAAGTGAAGCAGCGTTGTCGTCTGATCAGCTGATTTGGTATCCTTTAACTAGGCAGCGATAAATACATCGTTAAAAGAACTCATGTATTTCCATTTCATCTTATTATATGTTCACTTTTTACTCTCTACTGCAGTAGAGCTATTCTCCACATGACCCGAAGACAGGACAAGAAACAACGGATGGAAACTAATCAAGGAGAGAAGCAACTTAGAACTGAGGAGAAATGTCCTGACAGTTAGAACAATTAATCAGTGGAACAGCTTGCCTCCAGAAGTTGTGAATGCTCCAACACTGGACGTTTTTAAGAAGTTGGACAACCATTTGTCTGAAGTGGTGTAGGGTTTCCTGCCTAAGCAGGGGGTTGGACTAGAAGACCTCCAAGGTGCCTTCCAACTCTATTCTATTCCTAATTCTATTCTATTCCTATTCTATTATAATTCTATTCTATTACTAATTCTATTCTATTCCCATCCTATTCTATTCTATTCCTTACACCAATCCATCATTTTCTATCTTCTGAAGCCATTTCTGGTTTCAGTACACCAATACCCATTATCTTTTCTTCTTTTAGCATTGTTGTAGAAAAGACGGGACACATAAGCCAGCTCTTCAGAGAAGGAATAGTTTATTTGCGCAGGTTCCTAGCAAAGAATAAATGTCCTGAACACTGAATGAAATTCAGGAACTTCCTTATATAGTTTATCACTTTCAGCTAAAGCCATCTGTTAGTTTTGGAAACACCCCTCAATATTTGCCCTTGAGTTACAGAAAGTATGTCTACAGGATGTCATAATACATGGGGCAAATAACGGACATGCATAGGTCGTATTTTGAGGAACTAACAATATGTGTCTACCAAACAGATTAACAGCCAAGCTAGCAGATGGGCTAAAATAGATGTTTTGCCTCAGCATATTTCATATACAGACTTCCTTCTAACCCGTGTCTAACCGCACTATGTTCTAAAAGCAAACCTTGCAATTTCTATGTGAACAGTTAAAGCTTAATATCATGAAACCAAACCCTAGTTTGGTTCAGGCTGCAGGCTTACTTTGGTTCAGCCTGCCACCTTAACTGCTATCCTTTGGAGGATCTTACCAACTCCTTATCTATAGGTTACCTATTGCTTTCTCTTTCTTCCTCTTTTACCATTTAGTTTTCCTTCATAAACTGTCTTGTGATTTGATTCAATCTCCCTACCTAATCAAAGCCACCTCAACATCTTTTCTCCTGGCCATTGACTCCTGCATTCAATCCACATTTACTTAACTGCTATTCGTTCTTGACGCTACCTCTTCTTATTTATCATACACACTTGTGCAGTAGTCCATCTACTCTGCATTCAACTAACGTTGGTTTCTTCCGACATGCCAAAATTGTACAAAGGAGGCAGATGTGCATTTTTAATATACAGCTGTTTTCAGTTTTGGTGAGTCATTCCTCACAAATAAACGTATGGATCAGCATTTTCGGCTTTTTAAAACGTCCCCATTTCCCCAACCTTAGTAAGTGCTGTGAGGTTTCCCTTCCCTCTGTGTATTTGCTCTTAGATTGGAACAGCATTTTTTTTTTAAATCAAGAAAAACGAGCATTTTCTAAAACCGCATTCATTCTCTCTGCTTCACTGGATGAGAAACACAAAAATTAATTGATTTCATGTTCAAGCTACGTTGCGGTGGGTAGACAGAACAGATATTTGCAACTATTTTATTGGGGTAGGGGGAGAAAGAATTTTGGCAAATTTACATACTTATTCTACTGGCAAGCGGGGAAAAAAAGATAAATAGCATCACTGATACGTCAAGGATTAGAATAGAATAACAAAGTTGGAAGGGACCTTGGAGGTCTTCTAGTCCAACCCCCTGCTTAGGCAGGAAACCCTACATCACTTCAGACAAATGGTTGTTCAATCTCTTCTTAAAAACTTCCAGTGTTGGAGCATTCACAACTTCTAGAGGCAAGCTGTTCCACTGATTAATTGCTCTAACTGTCAGGACATTTCTCCTCAGTTCTAAATTGCTTCTCTCCTTAATTAGTTTCCACCCATTGCTTCTTGTCCTGCCCTCTGTTGCTTTGGAGAATAGCTTGACTCCCTCCTCTTTGTGGCAACCCCTGAGATATTGGAACACTGCTGTCATGTCTCCCCTAGTCCTTCTTCTCATTAAACCTGACATACCCAGTTCCTGCAACCGTTCTTCATGTTTTAGTCTCCAGTCCCCTAATCATCTTTGTTGCTCTTCTCTGCACTCTCAACATCTTTTTTTTTACATCGTGGCAACCAAAACTGAATGCAATATTCTAAATGTGGCCTTACCAAGGCCTTATAAAGTGGTATTAACACATGATCTTGATTTCATCCCTTTGTTTATGTAGTAATAGAACTGTGTCGGCTTTTGGGGCAGCTAGCAATAGCAATAGCAGTTAGACTTATATACCGCTTCATAGGGCTTTCAGCCCTCTCTAAGCCGTTTACAGAGTCAGCATATTTCCCCCCAACAACAATCCGGGTCCTCATTTTACCCACCTCGGAAGGATGGAAGGCTGAGTCAACCCTGAGCCGCTGAGATTTGAACAGCCGAACTGCAGAACTGCAGTCAGCTGAAGCAGCCTGCAGTGCTGCATTTAACCACTGCGCCACCTCGGCTCTTTGGCTGCAGGTTTGACTGAAGCACCAGATTCCACCCGCATTGGCTGCTGAAATACTCACTTTACACAAGGAGCAGAGGTTGTATCCAAATGTCTGCGCGTTTCGCGATCCAGCGTTCATGTAGTTCCCCATTAACAGGACAAGTTCCAGAAGCTGACTGAAGTTTCGGCTCTTCTTGATCTCTTCGCAGGCGGCGCTGACCGCCATGATGTCGGGCTTGAGGTTATTCACTTGCTCCTCAAACTGAAGCTTCAAAAGAATGCCAGCCAACCGGGGTCTCAGTCTGGTTACGCTGCTCATCTTGGTTGAAAAGAGAAGGAGGAGACCTGCCTTACACGTCGCGATTTTGTCCCCCCTCTCGAGATACACACCATCGTTCTAGATAGTTCCGGAGACCGAACCAATCGAGAACGGCGTGTGAATGTTGTGTGGAGGACTCTCTTCCCCCTTCTAGGTAACTCGTGAAACATTGCATTTGATGGAACTGTTGTCGTACTGTGTATAAACCCCACGGAAGGAACACGGAAATACTAATGAGAAGTAGCTCGTTTCAATGCCTTAGCCAGAGACGTGGGTTCAACATGGAAATACTCTTTAAGCGTTGAAACCAGGCAGCAGACTAGCCCAAGGAGAAATAACTTGCAGGGTTTTCTGTGGATAAGTACACCTATTTCAACTTCTAACCTCAAGATGACACTGTAGGGCATTACATACCAGAATTGGAAACAAGGGCAAATTTTCCCCCATGCCATCACTCTGCTAAACAACTAATTCCCACAACACTGTCAAATTGCCTAGTAGGACTGCATTACTATTATTCTTCTCATCTTTCCTATTAATTATCTCTTTATCTTATGACTTTAACTTTGTTGCCTGTATCTTATGATTTACATTGTTTTATTTAGTATCCTGGTATAATTTATGTTGATCACTTATTTAATATCCAATGGCTATTACTAAATGTTGTATCTTATGATTTATGTAGTTTTATGATGAATTGAGCCTTTGAACTCTGGTGCTAGAGAAGACTCCTGCGAGTCCCTTGGACTGCAAAGCCATCCAACCGGTCAGTCCTAGAGGAGATCAACCCTGACTGCTCTTTAGAAGGCCAGATCCTGAAGAGGAAACTCAAATACTTGGGCCACCTAACGAGAAGGAAGGACTCCCTGGAGAAGAGCCTAATGCTGGGAAAGATGGAGGACAGAAGAAGAAGGGGACGACAGAGAATGAGGTGGCTGGACAGAGTCACTGGTGTGAGCTTAAATGGACTCCGGGAGATAGTAGAGGACAGGAAAGCCAGGAGGAACGTTGTCTATGATGATTATGATCATGATTTATCATTTGTTGCTTGTATGTATTCTGAGAGCTTTTGTACCAGAAAAAAATTCCTTGTGTGTCCATTCATGCTTAGCCATTAAAGAATTCTGTTCTGTTCTGTGTTTTGTAAGTGGCTCCATAAGGAAGATGGTTTTTTTAAAAAAAGCAAACACAGGGAGTCTTTTTTTCCCATTTATAATTAGCTTCTCAGTGATCTACAACCCATGTCAAAAAGCCTATTAGCCATTATTTCAATCTTATTAGGTTTACAGGCTTACTTTTATAGATTATAGAATTTACTCTCATGGGAATTTTATAGTAAATACATTTTACATGTACGTATACATTAATCGGATATTAAACCTCTCCTAGATATAGTAAGTTAGTTTTATGTTACAATCATCTAACATGGCTGTGGTAGGCTTTTTCCATGTTACAGAAATGTTTAATACTCTTTGAGATGAACTTTTATTGGACAATATTTTATGTTGGACAAAATAAAAGGAAATTGATTAACATATCAACTTAACAGATGCTTGTTTACCAAATGTTTATCAGGACATCCTAGTTGCTACAGCACTGGTACTTTGTAAGCATCAAGAAGAATATCTAAGAAGTTGCTGTGCAGAATTGTTTCAATTTCAGTTCATTTGTACCAATTTTGCCAAAGATGGACCTAGTCACTTATTCAGAAACAAGGAGTTGTCATGTCCCGGCATATAACTTTTATCTACTGTTGTTGCTCTCTATCCCCATCTAGTGACCAGGGGGATAAATATGCCCAAACATGCTACCTTTATCTACTGTTGTTGCTCTCTAACCCCATCTAGTGGCCAGAGGGATAAATATGCCCAAACATACTACCTTTATCTACTGTTGTTGCTCTCTAGCCCCATCTAGTGGCCGGAGAGACAAATATATTGTTTGAAGTATATTGTTTGAAGCAGACCCCACCCATGTACCCATCAGCCCACACTCTCAAAACAAGTGCACACTGGGAAGCCAGACTCCATTTTAGAGAAGGCAGAAGCACAAAGAATCCATCTTCAGCTGTGGCACATGGTCATCCAAACAAACCCACATCCCCCACACAGAGCATCACTGGGGAGATTTAGATTGCTTGTGTTTATTAATTGTTATGCTCAGCAGGAACTCAATACTGTCTGTCTTGTACTTGGTTCTCATTGTATGTATCCCTGTTTTCCCCAGTTTCACCCTATCCTGTTCTTCCAATAAAGCATCCAGATCTACACACACGGTCTGTTTTATTGGAGGAAAGGTGGGTTTAGATGCATGTTGAGCTGCACTCAGACTAATATGTAGCAAGGACAGAGTTCTTAGATGTTACAAAGCCTCCTAGGAGCATGGTGGCTCAAGTGGTTGGAACATTGGCCAGATTAGCAAGCCTGCATTCGAGACCCGAGAGGGTTTGAGCTCCCGTCCTTCACTCAAGCTCTTGCCAGAGACACGGAAAGAGCCCCCAACTGGGCATCCCCAGGGCAACGGTGATGTCCTTTCAACCCGGAAGCCCCTCAGCGCTTCTGACACGAATGCAAGTGAAGCCTCTTTTCCCCTCAAGTGCTTTGGACAGCACAAAGGTTTGATATATATAATTATTAGGCATTTACTGCCGTGCAAGTCTCAGGTTGTTATAGAAGGCTTATCCCCTTGTAAATTATTTTAAAAACATGGCGAGGTAGCCTCATTCTCTTTGCCTCACACTTATAATTAGAAATTGAAAGGCAAGCAGAGCTCGTTAGCATAGCCGTAGAAAGAACAGAGGCAGAAATTCAAAAAATGTCAGAACAGCCTCACTCATTGTCTTGGTGACAAGAGCAAAATCTTAAGATTCCTCCTGTCAGGAAATTACTTTAAGAAGTTGGTTAAAAGTCAGATCCGAAACTTAGTGCAACAGAAGATTAACTCATTCCTGGCTACCAGCTACCCAAAAGAAGCAAAAGAATACATTGCAAAATTCACAGAAAAAGACTATTTTTTTTAAAAAAAAAACAGAATAGAGAATCTTAAAAACGGTTCTACCACAAAACCGCGGACGACAAAATCGCGGTCGACAAAATCGCGTATGTGACGTCATCACAGCGCGACGAAAAAGATCAAAAAATGTAAAAATAAAGCGAAAACCTTACCCTAACCCCCCCCAAACCTAACCCTAAACCTAACCCTAAACCTAACCCTTAACCTAACCCTAAACCTAACCCTAAACCTAACCCTTAACCTAACCCTAAACCTAACCCTAAACCTAACCCTTAACGTAACGAAAAACCTAACGCTAACCCTTAACCTAACGCTAAACGTAACGCTAACGCTCTAACGCTAACCCTAACCCTTAACCTAACCCTAACCCTAACCCTTAACCTAACGCTTACCTTTATGTGAATCGGCTTGCTGTAATTTAATTTTTATTTCAATTTTTTGATCTTTTTCATCGCGTTGTGATGACGTCACATACGCGATTTCGTCGACCGCGCTTTTGTGGAACGCGGTTTTGACGGGTCACGCTTAAAAACAACATTTTGAAATGAATCCATCTATTTACCACAATCGCAAACTGCTCCGGCTCAGACAAATTCTTATATTCGTTCTTCAACTTGGCTAATCCATTGAGTTGTTTTTGGTCGGGAAGATGCTTGATTAAATTCTACATTTTAGGGAAAGATACAAAATTAAAACGTTCATCCCCCTCCTCTCCTTCCTGACAACTGGTTTGCAAGGCTTTATATTGCATAATTATTTGTACAAAAAAACAAGGGAGATAAACTTCTCTTCAATCTAATAAGGGGCAGGGGTGTCAAACTCGATGTCATTGAGAGCCGCATCAGGGTTGTGTTTGATCTCGGGGGAGAGGGGGGGCATAGCCAGCTCGACGTCACTCGCGTCGGGGGCACCTGTGGTGGCCTGAGCGCTCTGCCAGTGAACACGGGCTCCCGAGCTCCGTTTTGGGCTACGATGGCATCCCGCAAACCTCTGCCAGTGAAAACAGAGCTCCGGAGGGCCGAGGTCTGTTTTCGACTGTGATGGCCTCCTGCAACCTTCTGCCAGCGAAAACGGAGCTTTCCGTTATCACTGGCAGAGACACCGTGGGCTGGTCCTTCACTGTTTCTAGGGTGGCCACGCAGGCCAGATCTAAGCACCCCGCGGGCCGAATCCGGCCCCTGGGCCTTGAGTTTGACACCCCTGTCATAAGGCAACAAAGCCAAAAATAGACAATAAAGAAAAAAATATTTATTATTTTAAAAAACCAAGGACCCCTTAAAAATCCCAAAAAATAAATGTCAAACTCAGTAGGCTATTTATTACATTTTTAAACTCTCCCACTGCCCTATCTTAGAGAAATCTGCTGATACACATAGTCTAAAGGAAACAGTTATCTTAATAAAAATGGCAAGTATCACGAATACGGAAGGTATAACCTGCCATCTTTGGTGATAATACCAAATTGCATTGATGTATAAACACAAAATTACGTCTGGCTGGGCATGTAACTTTGTTCGTGACTTTCATATATTTTACTACAAATGTGGTAGATTTTATGAAGATCTAATTATTAGGAATACTTGTTTATAAAACTATTAATCAAATTACCGCACCTGGATCATGTATTCTGACAGCTGGGCTTCATCTATTTCCAGAATCATTATTTTTATTTCTTCATAAGGTACTCGAAAAGACCCTAAGAAAATAGCTAAGAACACACATAAAGGCATTTCAGCATGTTTTTATTCGAGAAGGGCAAATTAGGCACTTTGAAACACTTCAAGCATTAAGGTGTTTTCAGAGAGGAGGTTTCTGTGGGTGGGTGAGGCTGACCTGATTGCAGAGGTTAAAAATCTCACATCTGCTTTGGGAGACAAGAAAGGTCTGAAAAACAGGGTAGATGGATGAATATGCAGGTGGGGAAGGGAGGGAGGGTGGAGGAGATATTATAAAAGGGAGGAAGGGAGATGATAAAATGGAGGGAAGGAGGGAGGGAGGGAGGGAGGGAGGGAAGAAGAAAGGAAGGAAGGAGATAAAAGGGAGGG
The DNA here is from genome assembly GCF_051295495.1 of Thamnophis sirtalis. Classification (NCBI taxonomy): domain Eukaryota; kingdom Metazoa; phylum Chordata; class Lepidosauria; order Squamata; family Natricidae; genus Thamnophis; species Thamnophis sirtalis. Next base: position 6,479,719 of record NW_028261392.1, read on the forward strand.
AGGGAGTTGAGATGATGGATGGATGGAAGAAAGGAGATAGAAGGGAGGGAGGGAGGTGAGATGATGGATGGATGGAAGAAAGGAGATAGAAGGAAGGGAAGGAGGGAGGGAGGGAGGGAGAGAGGAAAAATGGGAAGAAGGGAGGTGAATGATGGATAGAAGGAAGGAAGGAAGGAAGGAAGGAAAAGAGGAGGCAGGGAGGCGAGATAATGGATGGATTGAAGGAGAAGGGAAGAGAGATGATAAAAAGAAGGGAGCGAGATGATAAAATGGAGGGAAGGTGGGAGGAAGAAAGGAAGGAAGGAGATAAAAGGGAGGGAGGTGAGATGATGGATGGATGGAAGAAAGGAGATAGAAGGAAGGGAGGGAGGGAGGGAGGGAGGTGAGATGATGGATGGATGGATGGATGGATGGATGGATGGATGGATGGATGGATGGAAGAAGGGAGATAGAAGGAAGGGAAGGAGGGAGGGAGGGAGAGAGGAAAAAGGGGAAGAAGGGAGGCGAATGATGGAAGGAAGGAAGGAAGGAAGGAAGGAAGGAAGGAAGGAAGGAAGGAAGGAAGGAAGGGAAAGAGGAGGCAGGGAGGCGAGATAATGGATGGATTGAAGGAGAAGGGAAGAGAGATGATAAAAAGGAGGGAGCGAGATGATAAAATGGAGGGAAGGAGGGAGGAAGAAAGGACGGAAGGAGATAAAAGGGAGGGAGGGAGGGAGGTGAGATGATGGATGGATGGAAGAAAGGAGATAGAAGGAAGGGAAGGAGGGAGGGAGAGAGGAAAAAGGGGAAGAAGGGAGGCGAATGATGGATAGAAAAAAGAAGGAAGGAAGGAAAAGAGGAGGAAGGGAGGCGAGATAATGGATGGATTGAAGGAGAAGGAAGGGAGGAGAGATGATAAAATGGAGGGAAGGAGGGAGGAAGAAAGGAAGGAAGGAGATAAAATGGAGGGAGGGAGGTGAGATGATGGATGGAAGGAAGAAAGAAAGGAGATAGAAGGGAGGAAGGGAGGAAAATGGGAAGGAAGGAAAAAGGGGAAGCAGGGAGGCGAGATAATGGATGGATGGAAGAAGAAGGAAGGAGGGAGGGAGGAAATAGGACATCAGCAGTAATAGTAGGAGTGACAGAATACTGATAGCAACTAAGCTACAGTGTAGTACCAATGGAGGAGAAGTCACACTTGGGCTGATGGCAGCAGGAGTTTTGACTTCTCCCAGTGATATCAGAATGAACCTCATTAAGTTAATTGGGGAAGGAAACCAAAAGCTGTGGGGTAATAAACCCCGCCCTGAGCAGGCTGGGGCACGAACCTTATTTGGGGGTGGGGGTGGGAGAGGGGCCTGGTCATTTTTAGCAGCTTTACAATCATCATTACCAATCTCTTTTACTATGGATTTATTCCGCACCCACCTTCAGAGAGTCTTTGATCGCAAACAAATGAAACTATGTAAAGACTCCACACAGGAGTAATAAATTATCATCTGACATCGCATCAGAACCAAACTGAAATATAAGGAGGAGGGGTGGGGGGGGAGGAGAGAAAAAGAATGAAAGGACACAAGATGAAAACAGATGTGATGAAGAGGAGGAAAAACAAAGCCTATTCAACTGAATAAAAGTGGGAATGCTGAAAGATACAGACTGAAAGAAAACCCAATTTTTAACAGAAAAACAGAGCTGGAAGGGTCCTTGGAGGTCTTCTAGTCCAACCCCCTGCTCAAGCAGGAGACCCTACTCCATTCTGGACAAGTGGCTGTCCAGTCTCTTCTTGAAAATCTCCAGTGATGGAGCACCCACAACTTTAAAACCAAAAACTAAATCAGCTTTATTTAAAAAGGAATGCTAAATATATGAGCCACGGTGGCACAGTGGTTAGAGTGCAGTACTGCAGGCTACTTCTGCCGGCTGCCGGCTGCCTGCAATTTGGCAATTCAAATCTCACTAGGCTAAAGGTTGACTCAGCCTTCCATCCTTCCGTGGTGGGTAAAATGAGGACCCAGATTGTTGGGGGAAAGAGGCTGACACCGCTTAGAGAGGGCTGTAAAGCACTATAAAGCGTTATATAAGTCTAAATGCGATTGCGAGATAGAGCCGAGGTGGCGCAGTGGTTAAAATGCAGCACTGCAGGCTACTTCAGCTGACTGCAGTTCTGCAGTTCGGCTGTCCAAATCTCACCGGCTCAGGGTTGACTCAGCCTTCCATCCTTCCGAGGTGGGTAAAATGAGGACCCGGATTGTTGTTGGGGGCAATATGCTGACTCTGTAAACCGCTTAGAGAGGGCCGAAAGCCCTATGAAGCGGTATATAAGTCTAACTGCTATTGCTATTGCTACACAGGAGATATTTTCCAACTTCCATGCCTCTGTTTTCAATGCTCACAGTGATACATTCCTTCCCTATTCACCCATGGCTTGGAATTGTTTCTGTCAAAACCATATTACAAAGTAGAATTATATGTAATTGCAAAAGAGGTATTAACACTCAATTATTTTTGTCTTTCCAAACAATGACAGCTATTGACTTACAAAGGTTTTGTGCGATCTTTGGATCCAGGATTTTCAGTTCTTTGATTCGTTTTTTAACAGGTTTCCTCTCTTCAAAGCCTTCGTCTCTTTTCACTGTCAAGATAAACGGTTGTGTGTGTGTGTCAACATACAGAAATGTTTATGTTACTGCAGTTGTGTAGAATTTGAGCTTCAATGTAGTTTCAACATGAGTACTGTTCAGTACGGTACAATTCATTGTATTCGGGTTTACCAATTGCTGATGAGGCATGTAGAGCAACGGTCCACAATCTTTGCGGCCCAGCTTGGGGGAGGTGGGGGGGACAGGGAAACGGGGCCGTGCGAGCAGTGGTCTGGCGCACATGTGTGCATGAATGCACAGCTTTCAAGCCAGGGGGAAGCTCCTTGAGGCTTCCTATTTTTCTACTTGCATTTTTACATGCTTTCGAACTGCTAGGTTGGTAGAAGCTGGGGCAAATCACAGGAGCTCACTCTGTTACACAGCACTAGGGATTCGAACTACTAAACTGCCGATTTTTCTGATTGACAAGCTCAGTGTCTTAGCCACTGAGCCATCGCGTCCTTTTTGTATTTAAGGGCTTAGCATACCTTAAATAAACTAGCCCAAAACAATCAGGCTCTCGCCAAATTATTGCTCATAACTAAAATACATGTTATATTTTCCCAGCTTTTAGTCACTCTCTCCATAGTCTAATAATAAACAGTCATTTTAACAGCTCGACGGAAATATTTCAGCAGTAAATGCATGCTTTTCTTAATTGTATTAGATGAGGAGAGCTTAAATGGAAAAGTGGAAATAATACTGTCGGCAAAGTTCTATTCCGTATGTGCCGCAGTTATAAATGATGGCAACCTGAGTTATTAATGCAACAATTATCATATGACACAAGCGTAAGTATTCATCAGCTGTAGTGACAAGCACTGCAGGTGTTTATTGAAAATAAAATAGGCTGGTTTTCTAAAAGGCGGCTTTAAATCAGAAAAAAATAATTAACTTACCATTTTTCTGACAACAAAAGGTAAGTTCCAGCTTGCACAGCAAATCGGTGCTTTCATACTTCCCATCGTTGGCCATTACCCAGAAACAGTTTTCAGTCATTTCCTGGGGTCTAATCTGCAGAGGGAATATATGCATCTTACTTTCCTGTTATCGTTCATGCCATCCCTTTGTAGGGGGTCTCAAAACGTGTGCCTTAGGGCAATCTGACCCCTACCTACCATCTACCAACTGCAGATTCCCGAGTGGGGAAAAATACCTGGTCTCTTTTGTGGGTAGATTCATGGAATAAAAATCTGTGTTTTTAATTCGCTTTAATATAGCAGAGTCCGCATTAAAAAAAACACCAAAAAATCAGATTTATTTTTGGTGCTAATTCCGCTGCCTTTTGAAGTGAGGATTTCATCTGTGTTTCAGAAGAAATCACAAGTATGCTTGTTTCTATACTTGCCTCCCGACTCTAAAAATCTCTGGGCCGTTTGTTTTTAAAAATCATTAAAGCAAGTTCTGAAATAGTTCCAAATGATCAGTTATAGAAATAGGATATTCCTCAATCGATGAACATTATTAGAATAGAATAACAAGAGTTGGAAGGGACCTTGGAGGTCTTAAAGTCCAACCCCCTGCCTAGACAGGAAACCCTATACCACTTCAGACAAATGGCTATCCAACATCTTCTTAAAGACTTCCAGTGTTGGAGCATTCACAACTTCTGAAGGCAAGCTCTTCCACTGGTTAATTCTTCTTACTGTCAAGAAGAAGTTATGTTGCTTCTCTCCTTCATTAGTTAGCAATAGCAATAGCAGTTAGACTTATACACCGCTTCATAGGGCTTTCAGCCCTCTAAGCAGTTTACAGAGTCAGCATATTGCCCCCAACAACAATCCGGGTCCTCATTTTACCCACCTCGGAAGGATGGAAGGCTGAGTCAACCTTGAGCCGGTGAGATTTGAACAGCCGAATTGCAGAACTGCAGTCGGCTGAAGTAGCCTGCATTGTCCTGCCCTCAGATGCTTTGGAGAATAGCTTGACTCCCTTTTCTTTGTGGAAACCCCCATAAAACTAGACATACCCAATTCCTGCAACTGTTCTTCATACGTTATAGCCACCGGTCCCCTAATCATCTGTGTTGCTCTTCTCTGCACTCTTTCTAGAGTCTCCTAATCTTTTCTACATCGTGGTGACAAAAACTGAATGCCGTATTCCAAGTGTGGCCTTACCAAGGCATTATAAAGTGGTATTAACACTTCACGTGATCTTGATTCTATCCTTTTGTTGATGCAGCCTAGAACTGTGTTGGCTTTTTAAGCAGCTGCTGCACAAAGCTGGCTCATATTTAAGTGGTTGTCCACAAGGACTCCAAGATCCCTCTCACACTTACTACTGTTGAGCAAGGTACCACATATTCTGTACCTGTGCATTCTGTTTTCTTGCCTAAATGTAGAACCTTACTCTTTTCACCCTTGAATTTCATTTTGTTAGATAGCATCCAATGTTCAAGTCTGTCAAGATCCTTCTATATCTTAAGCCTATCTTCTGGAGTGTTGTCTATTCCTGCCAGCTTGGTGTCATCTGCAAATTTGATGAGTTCCCCATGCATCATCTAATCAATGTTATTGATTAGAACACAGTAGCGGGGCAGAATAAAACATGCTAGAGATGTTAAAGATTATTGAGGATATGTAGACCACAGTAGCATGGGCTTAAATATATCCTTAAATATATCATTTAAAGAAGAGGTTGTGTCTGAAATGGTACAGAGCCGTGAACCAATGGCGCGCAGAGCTCTTTATGTGGGCACGCGCAGCAGCCAGCTGCTCTTCCAGGTTCCATCCTGCGCAGAGCCCTGCCTTAGTCCTTCTTTTCCTTAAACTAGCCATGCCCAGTTCCTGCAACCGTTCTTTACATGTTTTAGCCTCCGGCCCCCTAATCATCTTTGTTGCTCTTCTCTGCATTCTTTCCGGAGTCTTCCTTGTCTTACCTTGGACCAGTTGACTCTCTTCATGGTCACCTCAGGCTTAAATTCTTTTTTTGGTTTCAATCCGAAAGGCAGCGACTGAGGGGCAGGGGAGCGTTGGCCCCCGGGCAATCCATGTAGCGGAGGTGGGGGTGGCGGAATGCCCGCAGGAAGATTGGTTTTTGATCCACTAGCAAAGGCAGGCGGGAGAGGGGGCGGAGGAGGTGGAGGTGGAATCGTTCCAGCGGGAGCTCCGGGGGATGGGACCCCACCTGTGGGGCCTTCAAGAGATGTCAGGGGTGAAGCATCGGTTGAGCCATCCTGGAAAAAAGAAAATGTTGGCATTTGGAACTTAAAACACTTTGTGTAGTGATTTTGGGAATGTAAATATTTTTTTTTTCTTCCAAAGCAAACAGAGCAGAAGTTGGTAAATTCCGCCATCAGTAAATTCAAGAAGATACAGAACCCAGATGATACACTATTAAATGAGAAAGGGGGGAAGAGGGCAGGGGGACAGAAAAGAAAGTATTAAATATACAAGTACCGTATTTTTTGGAATATAAGACGGAGCTTTTTCCATCCAAAAAGAGGCTGAAAATCTGGGTGCGTCTTATACACTGAATACAGCATTTTTTGTCTCCCGAAACCCCGCTCCCTTCACCAAAATGGCCATGCGTAGCCTCTAGGAGGCTTCCAGAGTGTTCCTGGGGGCTGGGAAGGGCAGAAATGAGCGAAAAACGGACTGTTTTGGGGAGGTCTGCAGAGTGCAAAAACTTTTTTTTAAAATTTGCCTCTTCAAAATCTTGGTGCCTCTTATACTCCGAAAAATACAATATATATTCAAGAGCGAGATATAAAGAGGGAGGAAAGCATGGTTAGGATAGATTAGCCAGGGTAAGGGAATTAGAAATGATACTAAATTATATTTGGGTTTGCAGAAATACCATCCCAAGAAAACATAAACTGAGATTTGAGACACCTATAACAACAGAAAAAGGGAGAAAGGAGGAGAGAAGAGGAAGAGGAGGCAAGGAAGGAAGGAAGAGGGAAGGAGAGGAGGGTGAAAGGGAGAGAAAGAGAAGGAGAAAGGGTAGGAAGGGGAAGAGTAAGAGGAGGAGTAGGGGAGGGGGAAGGGAAGAAGGAAGGGGAAGGAGAGGAGGAAGGAAGGAAGTAGAGAAGAGAGGGAGGGAGAAAAGAAAGGAAAATAAGGTGCTGTTACAACAGGCGGAAGGGATGGTAAATAAAGCAACCCGAATTGCAGATTATTACCTATTAAATGGAATCACAAATGTATAAGAATAACAAATGTAAAGAAGAATAACAATTATGTGAATGTATACTTACAATGGTATATAAGAGAATAAAAAACAAAAAAACAGTAAATCCAAGTAGGAATGATTCCCTTATAGAAAATAAATTACCCAACAAGGCAAACTTAGATCTTTAGAACACAATTTCTGAGGGCAAAGAAAAATCAAAATAGGTGAATGGAGTCAAACAGAAATCAAAAAACCTTTCCCAAAATATTGGTTTCAATCAACTGCCAGGGTATATCATGGGATGGAAGGACCCGAATTGTAAGTGAGTAGTATTTTAATACTACAATGTTGTAATGATTCTTCCTCTTTTTACATTTTAATACTTTGTTCCTCTTTCGGATATTATACATTATATAACTTTTGTCTTTAAAATAATTCATCACCATTTATAACGTCACAATTTTATTCTGTGATCTCTATACTGTATCATTTGCTATCCTGACATTTGCATTGTCCCTAAAATTTAACAGTGAGTTTTGCAATCAAAACGTATTCAGGTATCTTTAATCGCTTATGAATATGATAAAACCGTGAACCTCAGCAGATCATTTGTAAATTCCTTCTTATTTACTTTATTCTATTGCTATGGGGGTTTTTTCTTTCTTTCCTGTAAGTGGAATTGTGAGAGTGTGTGTGTATGTGTGTATCTTAAATAAATTGTACCACAGGAATAGTCAAGAACTATTTTGCCCCCAGGTGAGGAGGTATGTCTTTTTCATCTTTTTTCCTTCGCTTGTGTTGCTTTCTTAAAAGAAACTGATGATTATTTTAAGTTTTATGGCTAATCCTTTTAGTCTGGTTCACTGAAAAGCAACAGATAAGCATATTTATTTATAACTTTCCATATATATAAACTGAGCCAAATGTATCGTCTAAAATCCGACAACTAACAAACAACACCCAGCACAAGGGTAAAGGTAGACCTGGACAGACAGCAATTCATTTAGTGACTGTTCAAAGCTACAACTGAACTGAAAAAGGGGACTTATGACCATTTTTCACAGTTTCACAACTGTTGCAACATCCCGACAGTCACAAAGAGAACAAAACTCAGATGCTTGGCAACTGACTCGTATTTATGATGCTTGATTTCCCGGGGTCATGTGACAAGTGGGGGAACCAGACAACGGGGAAAGTAGATTCACTGAACAACCGTGCATAACTCGGTGGTTCAGGGAATTTGATAGCTGCATAACAACTGCAGCTATTCATTTACCAACTATGGCAAGAAAGGTGGTGACATAGGGCAAAATTCACTCAACAGCTTTCTCACTTAGCAGCAGATATTTTGGAGTCAACTGTGGTCATAAGTCGAGGACTGCCTGTGATTAATTTGAACTAGTTGATTGAACTAATTAGCCAATGAGATGGGGTTTTTAGCAGAGGGAAGGAGGAGATGAATGTAAGGAAGGGAGGGAGGGAAGTGGATGGAAGTAAAGAAGGAAGGAAGGGAGGGAGGGAGGGAGGGAGGGAGGGAGGGAGGGAGGAGATGGATGTAAGGAAGGGAAGAAGGGAGGAGATGGATGGATGGATGGATGGATGGATGGATGGATGGATGGATGGATGGATGGATGGATGGAAGGAAGGAAGGAAGGAAGGAAGGGGATGGATGTAAGAAAGGGAAGAAGGGAGGAGATGGAGATGGATGGATGGATGGATGGATGGAAGGAAGGAAGGAAAGAAGGAAGGAAGGAAGGAAGGAAGGGAGATGGATGGAAGGAAGGGAAGAAGGGAGGAGATGGATGGAGATGGATGGATGGATGGATGGATGGATGGATGGATGGAAGGAAGGAAGGAAGGAAGGAAGGAAGGAAGGAAGGAAGGAAGGAAGGAAGGATAATACTAATAACAAGCAACTTGGAAGTTCTTTAAAATAAAAGGGACAATCTCAAGTATTTTGCTACATAATGGAAAAGGAGGTGCATTTAGGGAGCTAACAAGAATAGAGGGCAATAACTCCAATTACTGATAATTACTAGCTGGTATTGAAAACGTGCCACTAAGTTTGTATAGTCCCCTTTAAAGATTAAATTCGTAGACATTGCTATACCTGAAATGTGCTGTTGTCTACCTACCTATAAAAATGTGTGCACCAAGCAGTGCTTGTCCCTTCCTTCCCATTTCTACTATTCTACAATTTCTCCAGCATTATTGCCCTCACCACATCATCCTCTAAAGAACCACCAGTTCCAACCCAAGCTTTTCCCACCGAGGAAGAGGCCAAAAGAACGGAACAATGGTACCATGTATTCCAGAAATGAAAAAAGCAGAGAGTCGAAGTCTTTTGTATTTATATTAATGTGGCAGCATATGATTGTTGCTAATCATTTTAACTGCAGTCTCTTGTAAATACAGATTACTGGGGGTTTTTTTTGTTACCTCGTTTTTACAAGGTTTTCTGGTGCCTTCGAAGAGGCTGATCTTTTCTTCCGCCTTCTGAAGCCGTGCCTTTGTCTCTTGGTGCGCCACAAACTCTTTTTCAAACTGCAACAGAAATGAGAAGGCACTGTACATAATTACCGTAAGTGTAGAGGTGTAATTGTTCGCTGGGGGGGCACGCAGTGGCTCGGGTGGCTAAGACGCTGAGCTTGTCGATCAGAAAGGTTGGCAGTTTGGCGGTTAGAATCTCTAGGACCGCGTAACGGAGTGAGCTCCTGTTACTTGTCCCAGCTTCTGCCTACCTAGCAGTTCAAAAGCATGTAAACAATGCAAGTAGAAAAATAGGGACCACCTTTGGTGGGAAGGTAACAGTGTTCCGTGCGCCTTTGACATTGAGTCATGCCGGCCACATGACCATGGAGACGTCTTCGGACAGTGCTGGCTCTTTGGCTTTGAAACGGAGATGAGCACCGCCCCCCTTGAGTCGGGAATGACTAGCAGATACAGTATGTGTAAGGGGAACCTTTACCTTGTTCGTTGCCCTGAGTATTTTCATGCTATGTTACCCAGATTTGCATATCAATGCAATCTATAAGTGGCTCTGGGGAGGTATGAAATATCGAACTGACTTTTACTTCAAAACCAGGGAGTGAGATGGATTAGGCTCTGCTTTGCTCTTGACAAGTACATTGATTTTCATATCTTTTTCTTAAAACTCCATTACTGGTGTCTGCGCAGGATAAACTGCTCCATCAGTTTCCAGGCTCCTGTAAGGATAGCCGCTTGATCCTGGGATATTTTTCAACAAATCAATCCACTGGATTCAAGACTACCTTCATCCTCTTATCCTTAAGTTATTATTTTAAATGCTGTCCACCACTTGTTTAAATGACACCAGTTTATTAGATGAGAAACTGGTGCCTAGTCTTAGTACGAATAGAATGGAATGGAATAGAAAGGAATAGGATAGAATAGGAATGGAATAGAATTAGGAATAGAATAGAATAGAATATGAAGTGAAGTAGAGTAAAAATGAATTAGAGTACAATAATATATGAGTAGAGTAGAGTAGAGTAGAGTAGAGTAGAGTAGAGTAGAGTAGAGTAGAGTAGAGTAGAGTAGAGTAGAGTAGGACTAGACTAGATTAAAAAACAGAAGAGAATATGAATTAGGCCAGCATTTTGTATCATAAAGCTAGGATTTAAATTAAAGCTAAAATCCCAGTCTGTGTCTTGCTTTCTTCTCTCTCGTAAAAATGATTTTATTTTAAGTCTCAGAGATTTGGCCATTAACATCCTGAGGTTTGTGAATAAAACTCCTCTCAAGTTACCTTTTTCAAGTATTCTGAAGCTTTTCCTTCAAGTTCTTCCACTTTCTTCTCTTCAATACAGATATCTAGCAGAAAACAGGCTATATAAATCTTCTGGATAGCTTTTACTGACTGGCCAGTCTCAGAGAGAACAATAGCAAGAGTAGCAATAGCAATAGCAGTTAGACTTATCTACCGCTTCACAGGGCTTTCAGCCCTCTCTAAGTGGTTTACAGAGTCAGCATATCGCCCCCAACAACAATCCGGGTCCTCATTTTACCCACCTCGGAAGGATGGAAGGTTGAGTCAAACCTGAGCCGGTGAGATTTGAACAGCCGAACTGCAGTCAGCTGAAGTAGCCTGCAGTGCTGCATTTAACCACTGCGCCACCTTGGCTCCTAGAATTTATGTCAGTTTGTACCCAACCCTAAGATCAAGCAAAACCGTAAAATACAGAGCTGGTATTCAGGCATTTCTGACAGGTTCTGGAGAACCGGTAGCAAAAATTTAAAATAGTTTGGAGAACCGGCAAATAGGCTGTCCACGTCCCCACTGCCTCCCAGCTGATTTTTTTTTGGTTGCCCTGCACACGAGAACGAAGCTGGAAAGCAGGTTAGTGGGATGGGGTGGGGAGGGAATGGGAATTTTGCAGAATCCTTCCTCTGGAGTGGGGAGGGAATGGAGATTTTGCGTTGTCCTCCCCTGCCACGCCCGCCAAGCCACGCCCATCTATACTAGTCTCCCTTTATTTATCAGCACAAATAAAACACACACACACACACACACACACACACACATAGTATAGTCAGACAAAAAAAACAACATTTATTGTGGTTTATTACCAAGTATATATAGACACATACAGAGACAACTGGCAAAAGCAAATGTACATCATTATAGAACACTTCCTGAATTTAATTTCATTCATACATCACATTTACATAGCTTCCCATCTCACGTGGGGCATTGATAATAATGGTCCCTATGAAAACTGGGCAGCAAAAAAAAAAATGTGATCTTTCATACTAGTATAAATAGGGAATATGATATACCTACCCAGTATGTGACTGAAATTTATATCCAGCCTTTTTCGATAACTAAAATCTGGGTCCAGACCACTTCGGTGTAAGACGATCTGTGAAATGCACTCTTCGATTAACTTGAAATACAAAGGTCTAAAGAAACGACGAGAAAAGCAGGTGTTTTTAATTTTACGCTTCTGAGTTGATATTGCTTTTAATGTGGCATGACATATTCATGGTCCAAGTTTGATCCGAGCTAGGATTTAAGACTTCTGTATTTTTATATGCAGGGAGTCTCCCCCTTCAGGGTCCTTTTGTGTGGGTCGAAGGGGGGCAGAAATTCTGGCTTGGAGACTGCTTCAGTCTCCTGGTGGGGGGCTTTGGGCGAAGGCTGGAGGGAAGCGCCACTGGTGGTAAAGAGCCGGAGGGCCTCGTTCTAGTGCAGTGTTTCCCAACCTTGGCAACTTGAAGATGTCCGGACTTCAAGTCCCAGAATTCCCCAGCCAGCGAATGCTGGCTGGGGAATTCTGGGAGTTGAAGTCCGGACATCTTCAAGTTGCCAAGGTTGGGAAACACTGTTCTAGTGGGACTGCATCACCGCCTGCAACTGGCTGACCATCTCAGCCCGCTGAGCCTCCAGGCACCAGTCACCTGGCCTTGCACTCTCACAGGTCTTCCCTCTGCTTGGAAAGCCTATCCACCTAGTCCTCAGTGAGGTGCTTCTGCTGAGCCTCCTTCTCGGTCAGACCCAATTTGAACTGAGCCAGCCAACTCTTTCTCATGGTGGCTGCTTAGCTCCAACAACTGCTTCCTGTGGCGGCCCTAAGGAGCCCGGGCGGCCAGGCAAGGAGTGCCTAGGATGGGAAGGGCGAGTAGAGGCTGGCGAGGCGACCCTCGATGTGAGTGACATCAAGTTGGCCACGCCCACCCAGTCACATGACCACCTAGCCACACCCACCTAGCCAGTCATTAAGCAGATCGTATTAGTGGTCCGCGGGATTTAAAATTACGAATTTAGTGGGGACCTCTGCCTTAGACGATCCTATAGGAATCTGGCCACAGCCATTAAAATATTAAAGGCCATATTTTTACCCAGGCATCTCAATCCCAATGCCCCAAAGTATGTATAAAACCCACCTCCTCTCAACCCCCTTTTGTCAGCCACCCCAGAAACATGCTGCCGTCTCTAATTTCTGGCTACCAAATAAACAGAGACTTCCTTTCCTGCGTCCTCCCTCCAGTTTATTTCTGGCCTCTTTTCCCAGTTTGGTACTGGGACTTGATTCTATTTCCGACACCTGCCTTTTTTTTTCCCCTCTGTGAACGAAAAGTGGCCTAGGCAGGATTCTCTTACAATGTTATTCCAGGATAATGATCTTGCGGAGTGAATTGAGAGAATAACTGACCCAAAGACAACCCTCCCCCTCAGTAATATTTTTATCTTAACTCCACAAGAAGGTGGAATAAAGTTAGATGTCACTAATCAAACCGCAGCACTTTGCAGTACTTGCCTATTATAACACCTACTCAAAAAAAAAGGTCACTTTTTTAAATTCAAAGTACCCACCCGTGTATTTGCATAACGACAGAAGAAGCTATTTCCAGAAAAGCAGTTTGATTCCACCACAAAAAAATCTCTTTCTCAAAACCATAGCTAAGATTGCATTTGCCCATTAAGCAAACTAGGTAAAGGTAAAGGTTCCCCTGGCACATCTGTGCTCCTGACTCTAGGGGGCAGTGCTCATCTCCGTTTCAAAGCCAAAGAGCCAGCGCTGTCCGAAGACATCTCCGTGGTCATGTGGCCGGCATGACTAAACGCCAAAGGCACACAGAACGCTGTTACCTTCTCACCAAAGGTGGTTCCTATTTTTCTACTTGCATTTTTACATGCTTTCGAACTGCTAGGTTGGCAGAAGCTGGGACAAGTAACGGGAGCTCACTCCGTTAAGCGGCGCTAGGGATTCGAACCCCTGAACTTGACCACCTTTCTGATCAACAATCTCAGCATCTTAAGCCACTGAGCCACCCGCCTCCTTTATTATTTATTTATACCAAACCCAAATTAGGAAAACTTTGCTCATTATCATGCATATCAAGGCAGACTTTATCTGGTAATTTTTTTCCACTTTCGTGATTTCATTGTGAGGCCACGAAGACCAAAATTAAATCTAGAGGTGAGTAACGCAGGCTGCCCACATCTTTCTTGTGACTCCACTGAACAAAGGTAACAACTGAATAACTATTTCTACCTTCTGAGGAGCTGCAAGGTTGTTTAGAAACGTGTTAACTCTTTAAAGAATCAGAATTTTTCTCTCCAATTAGGCCGGCCTTCCTAGCCTCCCACATCTGACTTGACAGATGTTACACACTTCTAAGTTCAGATTTATTTGAAGGTCTTCCATGAAACTAAGACACTGTAATAATGTGTGCCTTTAAAAAAAAAAAAACCTTTATCAAACGTTAGGCAGCCTTTATTTTTTGTACCGTATGATCCTTTTCTTACCGTATAAAATTATCTTTTCGTATCAGCAAGAGGTGTTGCAGTATAGAAAGAAAGTAGTTTTCTGCGCTTGTATCCTTAACGGTATTCCACACTAAATTAAAAACATCATTTGCATCAGTGATCAAATTAAGGATAAAAATACTGCAAATGGTTTGTAAAGGTAAGGTTTGTTCGTATTTAGATTTTTCCTGCAATTATGTAAAAAGTTTTTAAAATTCAATCGGTGAGGAAAAAACTGGTTTATGTTTTTGACCCCAAAATGAGCCATCGGTCACTAACCGATTTTGTTCCAGAGCTTCTTGGAACAACAGAACAATTCTTATATTTTATCCACGATTCCAAACTTTAACTATCACCAGATGAGAATTGCCAAAGTTTCGTTTGACCATATAAATTGAGTCAACTACGAATAAATAAATAAAAAAAGAGCATCAACCTTTGGATGCTGGCTACAAAGCCTTGTTTAATTGATTGCGAATTTCCATTTATTTATTTATTTTCGTGAAAGGATATTCGAATTCTGATCTGATGTCATCTAAGCGGTGATAAAATTCAATCATATCTTCTTCTTTGTGTTCACTGAATACTTTCATCTGGATATCCAACGCTTCATTCCTTATGCATCTCAGCAGCTGCAGAAGGGAAAGCATCAACGGTGTTGTAATTAATAACTGCGTCTTAAAATGAGTTATTTCAAACAAAACGCATGTATCCAAAGCTAATAATTTGGGGGAGTTATGCTATTCAAATATGTACCTTGCGAAACAATTTATACAGGAGGCCGTTTGCTCTGTCTTAATAATAGAAAGTCCACAAGGCATTTCACACTTCTTCTCATTGCAATCTTTTTAATTTAAATATTAATTCAGGCGTACACATACTTACCGGCAGCCGGTCTTTTAATCCACAACGCATAAATTCATTCCGAATGTGGAGTCGGAAGTCCAAATCGTCAGGAGTTGTAACCAGAGCATTGATGAACTGCATACAAGCTATCTACAAAATGCAAAAACTTTTAATCTGCAGTACTTAGCTGGCCTTCATTGACGTAGCACTAGCACTTAGGCCAGGGGTGGGCAACCTCAAACACTCAAAGAGTCACAAAAGTCCTAAATATAAGCCCCCCCTTCAATTCTGGAGCCGACTGGAAGTCTGGTTCCCCCACCATAGTCTCCTCCTAGCATGGCGTCCTTTTTCCTCTACTGACCGGAAGTCCGGTTCCCCCACCATAGAGTCTCCTCCTAGCATAGCTTCCTTTTTCCTCTGCTGACCGGAAGTCCGGTTCCCCCACCATAGAGTCTCCTCCTAGCATGGCGTCCTTTTTCCTCTGCTGATCGGAAGTCTGGTTCCCCCACCATAGAGTCTCCTACTTAGCACAACATCCTTTTTCCTCTACCTGTCCGAACGGAAAGCTCTATCAATTGTGGAGCCGACTGGTGACAGGGAGCCGCAGCAGAGGAATGAAAGAGCCACATGCAGCTCCAGAGCTGCGGGTTGCTGATCCCTGACTTAGACTTATATACCGCTTCACAGTGCCTTACAGCCCTCTCTAAGCGGTTTACAGAATCAGCCTCTTGCCCCCAATAATATGGGTCCTCATTTTACCCATCTCGGAAGGATGGAAGGCTGAGTCAACCTTCAGCCAGTCAGGATTGAACTGCTGGCAGTCGGCAGAATTAGCCTGAAATGTTGCATTCTAACCAATGTGCTTTTACAGTTTTGTCTTCCTAATATGTCCTCAGCATGAAACATCCGGAGAAAACAGATACCTCAGGCATAGCCAACAGTAACATTATTTTATTGCTATGAACATTATGAAATTGTTATGTCATGAACAGATGTCTACGTGTAGTTGAGGACGTGTGACATATAAAATAACGTTATTCAAAAGAGAATAGCTATAATTGTTTCAGGGGATTATTAAACGTTTCCATTTTTTTTTTCAGCCAAAAAATCTCCAATCAACACCTCTAGACATGGACAAACTTTAGAAGTAATAACGAACATATCCAAATTTTTTATCTTGTGGATTTAAGGGAGGTTAGGTTTTAGAAATACTGGATAATGCACAATTTCTAGTGCATTATTCTTTATTTGAAACCAAATATGACGTTCAAAACAACAGAAGATGCCTCTGGCATGACAATTTAAAGAACTTAATGGGTTAAAATCAAAACCTGGGGCTATTATATTTGCTTTAGGTTCATCAGGAGGAATTAAAATTGGCTTAAAGTTTCAATTCAGTCCTGGGCAGATTGGCTGTATTTAACCCAGGCTTGGACTCTCCAGAGCAGCACCCAGGAAAATGGAAAAGCAATTAACAGCACCTTTCATTTCAAAAAAATTGAACGGATATTCCCAAATCATGATAGCGTAACTGCTTAAATCTCAGTTTGTTGGTTGGTCAAGTTGTTACTTCCTGTTGGTCATTGATAATATGCAATCATTGGTTATCTATGCAGTTGGTTTTTTTTCCTAATATTTAACTATAGAAGTGGCATAGGAGAAACCATTCCCAAATTCTAAGTGTAATAGTGAGATTAATGAATGAGCATATCTAGCTTCATCCAAGGTGGAATAATAGACCCGGAATTTTCTTTTTCTTCAAGTACGCTGTCTGCCTTAGTTACGTGTATTAGTTTTAAAACACCACCAGAAAAGCATTACTTACTTGCAGGTGGACCGAATTCTCCTCGAGACCCTGCAGAATCGGGCCAAATCGGTCAATGCCTCTCGCTTCTGCTTCTCTAGTCAAGGCTTTCAAGATTTTTTCCAGGCTATGGAAGGGAGGGAGGAGGTGGAAGAGGGAAGGGAGGAAAGAAGGGAAGTGAGATGATGGAAGGATGGAAGGAAGAGAGGGAGGGAGGAAGGAGATGGAAGAGAGGAAAGGGAGGGAGGAGATGCAAGGAGGAAGGGAGGGAGGAAAGAAGAGAGGTGAGATGATGGAAGGATGGAAGGAAGGAAAGAAGGAAGGGGGGAGGAGATGGAAGAGAGGAAAGGGAGGGAGGGAGGAGATGCAAGGAGGAAGGGAGGGAGGAAAGAAAGGAGGTGAGATGATGGAAGGATGGAAAGAAGGAAGGGGGGAGGAGATGGAAGGGAGGGAGGGAGGGAGAAGATGGAAGGAAGGGAGGAAAGAAGGGAGGGAGGTGAGATGATGAATGGATGGATGGATAAAAGGAAGGAAGGAAGGAAGGAAGGAAGGAAGGAAGGAAGGAAGGAAGGAAGGAAGGAAGGAAGGAGAGGGGAGGGAGGGAGGGAGGGAGGAATTATTATTAAACTAAACAGAAATGCATACTTCATTCTCACGTCTTAAATACATCTATTTCAAGGCGCTTGCAATAAATCACCAAGCAATATTTCCCAGAAACCTCCAATCACCAACCATTCCCAATGGAGTTCAGATTCAGGGCAATTCCCCCCTGATTATTATCCGGGGAGGTCTTATTTTCAGGGAAAGAGGGTCCTTTCAATAAATGGCAGGCTCTTGTTTAACATAATTTGTCTCCAATTAAAAGCATAATTCAATTCCTTAAAAAAAGATTGTCCCTACATTCATTGGCTACACAATGTTACACTTACATGTTTTCCTCCCCAATAATGCATATCGCAGAGAGAAGTTTCACTGCATCAGTCATCATGTTGATGTGTTTGGGATCAATTGTTTTAGCCAGTAACGAAAAACTTCTCTCTTCGCTCATTATTCTCTCCAAACCATACTAAAAAGGGTCAAGAAATAAAAATTAGCAGGAGGCAGGTGGTGATGGTTAACAAGATGCAAATATGTAGACGGGTCGTTGCCGTGTTGTATCTTGATACGTATGTATCAAGAAAATATATGAAATCCTACCAAATTGTGAAGAGTTGCGAAGAGCCCTTCCACAAGATGATCAAATTGAGGTTGACTTAAATGCTGTTTCTTTTTATTTAATACTAGCCGATAACCCGGCATTGCCTGGGTATTTATTTATAGTGGAAAAATGTCCGGACAAAATGTAATTTCTAATGTCGGATTTTCCTCCTTACCGGAAGGAGTCCCCTTGTGGAGTACTGTGAAGCTGTTACCATGTCAACTGCACTGTATAGTAGAAGCAGTACAGTAGAAGCCATTTTACAGCAGTACAGTAGAAGCCATTTTAAAGATGGCTGCAGGCCTGACAAAAGGAATGGCACATGTCGCTTTGGCTTGGTCCACCCAGTGCGAAGAGGAAACATTGGGCCAGTAGATTGAGGAGTGGTGTCACTCCCACCCAATCGGCCACGCCCAGTGAGTGGTGTCAAGATGGCCACGCCCACCCAGTCGGCTACAGCCATCCGTCCCTCAATGAAATTGAGTTTGATACCCCGGTGTAAGCTTTCAGCTTCAAACAATTAAGCAAACGAGCGTACTCACCTTGTTATTCATAAAAGCTTTTAAGCACTGAATTATCTTATGCTGTGTCTTCTTTAGGAACTTGTCCTGTCTGAATGCAGGAAGATAAAGACGCCACAATTATATCATGTTGGTTACTGTCCATGCTTTCTCAGAATTACAGCCTTGTTAGAAGACTTACTGTTTGTTTTCAACCAGTCTTTCCAAGAGATCCAATAATAATCCGAGTCCTTCGCGTCCAAAGTTCTCAACCCAACTGCAAAAAAATAAAAAATAAAAATTAATCTTTGGCATTGAGAATAAATGGATCTAAGCCAATAACCACATAAGTGCAATATCAGTGCCTAAATTCTTCAGTTCCTTGCTGTGCCGTTTAGTTTCTGCGAACTATAGAAAGAGAAAATCAGTGTGGCATTGGGGATTCTGGAGATGGATATATCGGTGATAATATATTAAAAGGTAAAGATTCCCCTCCAACTCTGTTATTCTGTTCTGTTCTGTTCGATTCAATTCTAACCTATGGAAAGCTGGGTGAGCAAGTGGAATCTATACGGTTAGTACTTGAAGGACATTATTATTTTTTTATTATTCCTCAAGTACCTTGGTGGCATCTGTTGCAACTCTGGGATTGAGGGTAATTTCTTGATTTTATTGCTTTTGTAAACGATAAACTAAGAACAGCATTACAGGTAATCCTCAATTTAGGACAACTGAGCCCCAAATGTTTGTGGCTAAATTTGTTAAGCGAGTTTCCCCCATTTTCTCGCCACGTATGTTAAGTGAAGCACTGCAGCTTTTAAATTAGTAGCTCGGATGTTAAGTGAATCTGGTTTCCTCCTTGGCTTTGCTTGTCAGAAAGTAGCAAAACATGACCCTGCAACGGTCATAAATGAATGCCAACCGTGTGAGCCAAGGTGGCGCAGTGGTTAAATGCAGCACTGCAGGCTACTGCTAGATCAGCAGGTCAGTGGTTCAAATCTCACCGGCTCAGGGTTGACTCAGCCTTCCATCCTTCCGAGGTGGGTAAAATGAGGACCCAGATTGTTGGGGGCAATATGCTGACTCTCTGTAAACCGCTTAGAGAGGCCTGAAAGGCCTATGAAGCGGTATATAAGTCTACTGCTATTGAGCGTGGGGATGCAGTCGTAAGTGTGAAAAATGGTCATAAGTCACTTTTTTCAGGGCTGTTGTCGCTTCAAACGGTCACTCGATGAACGGTCGTAAATCCAGGACTGCCTGTACTTGTATACTTTGGTTAGGATGCTTTAGAATATTTTAAATTAACTTTTAAAAAAATCACATGTCTTTACAGTAGGTATTGAGATAGAAAATGCTATACATTTGCTCTAACTTTTGTACCAGCTGCACACGCTACTTCTCAGCTCATTGGAAAGAGTACCCTTTGTCTGAAGCTACCTGGGTTAAGATTTGGGATGTGAAAGCAGACAGGTTGGTTAAGCAATTCCATGACAAATATCCCGACAAGCCGAAGGGGTTGAGAGGTGGTTAGAGTTTAGAGTTTAGAGTGAGTTTAGAGTTTTATTGATTTATATGTCGCCCACTCCCGAAGGACTCCGGGCGGCTTGCAATAAAACGAGGGAGGGGGGATAATACACAAACAACATATTAAAATATACAACAGTCACAATTTCTGAGGGGCTGGATATTTCGAGAGCCCCCCGGCCTGCTGGAGCAGCCAGGACTTAACGGCTTTGTGGAAGGCCGGGAGGGTAGTAAGGGTCCGGATCTCCACGGGGAGATCGTTCCAGAGGGATGGAGCTGCAACAGAGAAGGCTCTCCCCTGGGGAGTCGCCAGCCGACATTGGCTGGCAGATGGAATCCGGAGGAGACCTAACCTGTGTAATCTAATCGGTCTATGGGAGGCACATGATTAGCGCCCTGCTGAAGGGGGGTAGCCTATCAGCCCTCTTTTACGCCATCTTTACATTGGCCACATTTAATGCTGTGGGAGGGGGGATTATATGGAGTATGGGAGATATATAGTCAGAATAACATCCCTTTCTCAGAGAGTCAAGGACACCTTGCCCTACAGCTGCAATGAGGTGACTGGGAGAGGCATCTCCAGTTGGGACAGTGCCTGACTGGGCCATGGGATGGACATGTGTGTGCTGGGCAGGGACTTGAAGTTTCGTTTGGGTGAGCAAAACTTGGAAGCTTTCAGATTCGGGTTTTCCCAGATGTGCCAATATGACATCTCTAATAACATGGAACTTTGAGGAACTTCAAGCCTTTGAGTCTTCTTTCGTTGGGGGTGTCATTTGGAACCCTAACAACAGCTATGCCAAAAGCCTGGACCTCCCATTATTATTATTAAGAACCTATTTTTAGTCTTCCCACTAAAAGGTTTTTCATTTAAACAATAATAATCTGCAGGCTATGTGTAAATCAGCCGTGCTCATGTTCATATAGCCCTGGAAGCAAATTATCCAGATAGTGCCATTAAAAAAAATCCTATATCCACTGACTTAATCAAGTTCTAATTTTAGTGCCGAGCCCCCTGACAAGATC
This sequence comes from Thamnophis sirtalis, assembly GCF_051295495.1. Taxonomy (NCBI): domain Eukaryota; kingdom Metazoa; phylum Chordata; class Lepidosauria; order Squamata; family Natricidae; genus Thamnophis; species Thamnophis sirtalis. Next base: position 6,500,624 of record NW_028261392.1, read on the forward strand.
ATAATGATATGGAGATTGAGTCAAGAAGAAATGAATGTGCAACCAGATGAAGCACATCAATAGCACCATAAAAAAAAAACTCCCAATGAGACCTTTCCTAGCTTGTTACAAAAAGAAAAAAAAAGAAAAAGAAATCTACGGTAGTTTCCAGAGTGCAGGGAAATATATTAAGCTACCAAGCCCATATTTCTCTATGTAGCTTGGCCAATGGCTGTGTCTTTTTAATAAAATTAAATTCTATAAAGGTAGTCCCTGACTTACAACAGTTCGTTTTGAGACTGTTCAGAAGTTACAACAGCGTTGAAAAAGAGACTTCCGACCATTTTTTAACACGAGTGTGGCGGCCATCCCCATAGTCACGGGATCAAACTTCAGACGTTTGTCAGCTGACTCACACTATGACTGTCACAGTGTCCATCACGTGACCCCACTCTGCGACCTTCTGACAAGTCAACAGGGAAGCCAAATTCACTTAACCGTGTTCTTGTACCCTACAACTATCATTAAGTGTTGTACCTTATGATTCTTGACGAATGCATCTTATCTTTTTATGTACACTTGAGAACCTATGCACCAAAGATAAATTCCTTGTGTGTCCAATTACACTTGGGCAATAAAGAATTCTATTCTATTCTATTCCTATTCTATTCCATTCTGTATTTCTATTCTGTTCTATTCTGTATTTTTATTCTGTTCTATTCTGTATTTCTATTCTATTCTGTATTTCTATTCTATTCTGTATTTCTATTCTATTCTATTCTGTATTTCTATTCTATTCTATTCATATTCATATTCTATTCCATTCTGTATTTCTATTCTATTCTATTCTGTATTTCTATTCTATTCTGTATTTCTATTCTATTCTATTCCATTCCTATTCTATTCCATTCTATATTTCTATTCTGTTCTATTCTGTATTTCTATTCTATTCTATTCCATTCTGTATTTCTATTCTATTCTCTTCTGTATTTCTATTCTATTCTATTCCTATTCATATTCTATTTCATTCTGTATTTCTATTCTATTCCATTCTATATTTCTATTCTGTTCTATTCTGTATTTCTATTCTATTCTGTATTTCTATTCTATTCTGTATTTCTATTCTATTCCTATTCTATTCCATTCTGTATTTCTATTCTATTCCATTCTATATTTCTATTCTATTCTATTCCATTCTGTATTTCTATTCTATTCTCTTCTGTATTTCTATTCTATTCTCTTCTGTATTTCTATTCTATTCTATTCTGTATTTCTATTCTATTCTATTCCTATTCATATTCTATTTCATTCTGTATTTCTATTCTATTCCATTCTATATTTCTATTCTGTTCTATTCTGTATTTCTATTCTATTCTGTATTTCTATTCTATTCTATTCCTATTCTATTCCATTCTGTATTTCTATTCTGTTCTATTCTGTATTCCTATTCTATTCTGTATTTCTATTCTATTCTATTCTATTCTACCTTAACTTACCTAAAACGCCGAATGGAAGACAGCTGCAATGTAGAAACACAACCTTCATGAAACCAGCTTTTATTTTTATTAGAAACTTCTGCCGAAGTGTTGCCTTACCTGACAGGGTTACTAGTTAGCGACACACGAAGAGATTCTAGGCAGCTGACAAGTTTTTCATCCACGGTTCCAGATTTTAATTCGTATATGAATTCCTGAGGCAAGATCTGCTTTCTATTCTTGAGGCTTCCCTGAAAGGAGATGATCGTACCCGTCGTGAAACAAATATAAATAAATGTTCATATGCATTTTTTAAAAAACACATACGTTCCAGTCAATCTGGGACCTTCTTCGTTTCAAAATCGCATGCTAAATGTATAGATCTATATCCCAATTCTATTCTATTCTATTTATTCTATTCCATTCCATATCCCAAAGCATTCTACTCTCCTCTACTTCCACTCCATTCCATTCTTCATCTCAATACATTATCTTCTCTTCTATTCTTTTCCTTCTCTTCTAATTCCTATTCCATCCCATCCCACCCTATATACGATCTTGAAAACACGCTCAAAGATGTACGCGTGTTCCAAAATAGTACCATTGGGGGATGAAAACCATGAGTACTGAATGCTTTAAGAGGATTACATATGCCATGTCAGAACTTACCCTAACTTATTTGCAGAACCAGAACTCCTAATTAAACTCAGAAAATGTTGTTGTTCTCTGTCGTGGCACGACAAAACCGCGGTCCACTAAAGCGCGCCCGATTAAAGCGCGTACCTGACGTCATCAGCAGCGCGACAAATACGACCGCGGAGAAAAAAGGGCGCTTTAAAAAGCACTTTTAAAGCAAGCCGATTCACGTAAAGGTAAGGGTTAGGGTTACGTTAAGCGTTAGGGTTAGGTTTAGGGTTACGTTAAGCGTTAGGGTTAGGTTTAGGGTTAGGTTAAGGGTTAGCGTTAGGTTAAGGGTTGGGTTTAGGGTTAGGTTTGGGGGGGTTAGGGTAAGGTTTTCACGTTAATTTTAACTTTACCGCTCACAGCGTGATGTTTTCGTCGCGCTGTGATGACTTCAGGTACGCGCTTTCGTCGAGCGCGCTTTAGTCTACCGCGGTTTTGTGGTGGAACCATTCTCGTCATTCAGCCGCCAAGTCACATCTGACTCTTCGCGACCCCATGGACCATAGCATTGCCACGTGGCAGGCTCCCCTACCTATCCTCCACTGTCTACTGGACTTTGCCCACATCCTTGTTCACTGTGTCGAAGACACTATCTAACTATCTCATGCTCTGCTGTCCCCTTCTTCTTTTGAATTCCCTCTTTCCCAACATCAGGGTCTTTGGCAAAAAAGCCTATCAGCCAATTAAACCTTGTTTCTATTTTTTCTTCTTCTAACTTTTATCAGTCTCTTTCACTAGTGTATGCGTGGTCTGGGGGACGCAGTGGCTCAGTGGCTAAGACGCTGAGCTTGTCGATCAGAAAGGTCGGCAGTTCGAATCCCTAGAACCGCGTAATGGAGTGAGCTCCCGTTACTTGTCACAGCTTCTGCCAACCTAGCAGTTCGAAAGCACATAAAAATGCAAGAAGAAAAATAGGAACCACCTTTGGTGGGAAGGAAACAGCATTCCATGCACCTTCGGCATTTACTCATGCCCACCGAAGACAGCGCTGGCGCTTTGGTTTTGAAACGGAGATGAGCACTGCCCCCTAGAGTCGGGAACGGCTTACCTGCCTCGAAGCAGCGCTAGTATACTGCAACACCATTTCCTTTTTGATACTGAAGTCTTTTTCTCTTAGCGGAGCTTTTCGATCCTCGTTTAAATTCATATCTTCCTAAAAAATATTTAAAAAGTAAACACAGGTATGAGAGATCGCAAATTGATTCCAAAATGTTTCGGAGTGGGGAGAAATGGGATGAGGTCTGCTTTAAAAGTCAAGAGGCCTTAAAAAAATTGTTGGGGTGTGTATGTGTGTGTGTTTTAATTCCGTGTGCATGTATGCGTGTGTGTGTGTGTGTGTATGTAACTCTGGAACACCTCAAGCAATTTCAACCAAACTTGGTACACAGATGAGTTATTCTCTGGATAAAAATCTTGTGGGGTTAAGAAATCCCTAACACCAATAAGGGTCTGTGTTCTGTTAAAATACAGCCTGTTGTGCCTTGAAATGGCTTCTACTGCACTGTCGTAAAATTGCTTCTACCATACAGTGCAGTGGAGTTGCCATCGTAACGGCTTCACAGTATTCTACAAGGGGGCATCCTCTCGTAAGAGGGAAAAATCCAACATTACAATTGGTTTGCACATTTTCCCCCTATAAATAAATACCAGGCAACAATGGGTTACCGGCTAGTTGAAATAAAAAACCACCAGCCTTCCATTTTCTTCTCATTTTCTCGATCCATAGGAAGGAAAACAACTTTCTAAGTAGTCTGTTTAGGAGGTAACATCCTGCCTTTCCATTCTCACCGTAGGACATAAGCTCTCGTGGTTTTTTTTCCCAAGTCAGCAAATAATGTCAGAAACCAATACTTCAACAAACATCTTGATATTTCCCATCTTCAAAATAATAATAACAATATCTTCATCACGTGAAGTATTAGTACTGCTTTATCAAGCCTTAGTAAGGCCACACCTGGAATACTGCATCCAGTTAAGAATTACCCATCTAGTCCAGGAGCAGGCCTGCGATGCTTACCATCATTTTTTCAAACAGTGCAAGGATCTCTCCATCTGACAAATGCGTAGGCTTGAAGTCATCCATCTCTGCAGGGGTGGTGCATTCACTAGATGAGCAATGTGATTGCTTCAGATGTGGGAGAGGCGGCCTGTCCTTTTTGCTGCCCGGGATCCGTATGCTAGAAAATTTATCAAACTAAACAAAAAAAGAAGAAGCACATCTCAGCAGGTACACAGTTAGACGTAAAAAAACAACCTCATTTCTCCTAAAAAAGATTTGGTGTAAACAAACACAATTGATTATCCGGAAGTTTTAAAAGCAAGCCAAAAAAGTTTGATTATGCAGTAAGCCAGACACCATTTACCGTATTTTTTCGACTACAAGACGCACCAGTGTATATGACACACCAAGATTTCGAAGTGGTAAGTAAGAAAAAAAAGGTTTTTGTCCCCAGAGGAACACTCTGAAGGCTTTAGCAGGGCTGGGGGAAGGCAAAAGCACCATTTTTGCAGAAAGCAGGCCATCTTTTGCAAAAACAGAGACATTTTTGTCTTCCCCCAGCCCTGCTGAAGCATGCAGAGTGCTTCTGGAGGCTTGGGAAAGCAAAAATGCAAAAAACAGCCCACTTTTTGCAAAAATGGGATGCTGGGGTGGGGCTTCGGGAGGCCAAAAATGGTTGTATTTGGTGTATAAGACGGGAAAGGTACGTCTTATACTCCCAAAAATACAGTATTCTCACCCACCCCTCCAGACTAGAAACCAATCATTTACAAATTAATTAGAGTTGTTGAAAGTGTACAAATGAGAATTGGAAGGATAGTAATACAAAAGAAGAAAATGAAACTTTCACGAAGAAGAATTGGGTCAGTTGCAGGACACTTATGATTCCCACAAAGACTTGAAGAAACTTTCCACACTGGGAAACCACATGCATTGGGAGCTATGCGCTTTTTCTCTTGGTTTAAGGAGTCAAAAAAACAAAACAAAACCCCAACACCATATTTTATGCCTCTTCCATAAAGTTGAATCAACTGGCATTTTGCCAACATACAGTTCTTGCACACAATGCTCCTTGCCACGCTTCTCGTTTATTTCAGACTCCCTTATATTTTGTATCTAATGTTGCCAATTTAAGCATCATTAGATAGATATGGTACATGATTGATAGATGAGAGGGGTGGCGGTGTGGTATGGATCTAAGATACCAATTCTAACTAAAGAAAGCCTGGATATAACGTTGCTTGCCATGTTTCTTATTTATTTCAGAGTCCCTTATATTTTCTAATGCTGACAATTTAAGCATAGGTAGGTAGGCAGGCAGGCAGGCAGGCAGGCAGGCAGGCAGGCAGGCAGACTGGCACACACACACACACGGCTAGGGATTTTTTGTCTTACACTGTGAGTTCAAGGTTTGAATTGGATAGATAGATTAGATTAGATTAGATAGATGATAGATAGATTAGATAGATAGATACAATAGATACGATGATAGATAGATAGATAGATAGATAGATAGATAGATAGATAGATAGATAGATAGATAGATAGATAGATAGATAGATACAATGATAGACAGATACAATGATAGATAGATAGATAGATAGATAGATAGATAGATAGATAGATAGATAGATAGATAGATAGATAGATGATAGATAGATAGATAGATAGATAGATAGATAGATAGATAGATAGATAGATAAAATAGATACGATGATAGATAGATAGATAGATAGATAGATAGATAGATAGATAGATAGATAGATAGATAGATAGATAAAATAGATACGATGATAGATAGATAGATAGATAGATAGATAGATAGATAGATAGATAGATAGATAGATAGATAGATAGATAGATAGATAGATAGATAGATAGATAAAATAGATACGATGATAGATAGATACGATGATAGATAGATAGATAGATAGATAGATAGATAGATAGATAGATAGATAGATAGATAGATAGATAGATAGATACGATGATAGATAGATAGATAGATAGATAGATAGATAGATAGATAGATAGATAGATAGATAGATGATAGATAGATAGATAGATAGATAGATAGATAGATAGATAGATAGATAGATAGATAGATAGATAGATAGATAGATATGGACGGACATAGAGATACATATACAGATACATAAGTACATATACAGTAGAGTCTTGAGTCTTTAAAAGAACAGGGAAAATATTTGGCATAAATTTTATCTAGTTAGGTGGTACGAATCTAAGTCTAAGATATCAATTGTAATTAAAGATAACCCTAGATTAAATTGCTATTTCTGCAAATTAGTTCTTAATAAAGACAGTTTCAAGAAAACTGTTTCCTACATCCTAAGAAAAAAAACTCTCCTAGTTTTATTTTTCTCCCCTTCCTAAAATTATATTAGTTTTGCAACCTTATATTAAAGCGTAACTCTTGAAGCATCAAACATTTCATTTCCTTGACCGTTGGGTAAAGGCTGTTTTGCAAGCTGCATTTCCTCTGGACTCAAGAAGAGGCCATTTAGGGCTCAGCGAGTCCAACTCCCGTCTCAGGGCACGAATCCAATTTAATACGGTCCTTGCAAAGAGAACGAAAGCATCGCCGGCCTCAACACATCCTGCAAAAAAAGAAGCTCATCTTTTTGTAATCATAGTCTGCTACCGAACACGCAAACTGCAAATTCCATTCTGCTTTCCGGATCTGCTTTGCTAGAACTTGACGTAATTACATTTTGTTTGGCTCCTTAAGGTGGTAGGGAAAGAGACAGTCTCTTTCCGCAGGGCAACTTTTCAGGGGCTTGGAAAAATGTCAGCGGGCCCCAGTTTCAGCCGCCTTTTTGTCAAAATTAAACTGTTTTCTCTCTCCTTCCTTCTGAATAGTTCCGTGATCGTCTTCCTTACTTTTATCTGAAAAACGGACATACTGCGGTGTTGAGTTCCAGTGCCAACTGAAGTGGCACTTGACAAATTATCCAAGTTTTTGAAATTATGCTTCTTTGGATGCAGCCTTCAGTTGCTTTTGCTTCCTGGGCAATAAAGCCACACACTGCTGACCTTTGTAGAATCTGGGATTAATTACAGATCCAGGAGCCTCTTCATGTGTCACTGTCATCAAGCCAGGGAAACTCCTTCCTGGACCTACCCTTTTGATTACTTTCAACCAACTCTTTTAATCTAGCAAGGCGACATTTTTGTCATGTCACCTGCAAATTTACTAGGAGTCGCCACAGTGATTAGGATGCAGTATTGCAGGCTAACTGTGCTGACGGCCAGCAGTTCGATTCTCAATGGCTAATGGATGACTCAGCCTTCCATCCTTCTGAGGTCGGTAAAATGAGGACCCAGATTGTTGGGGGCGCAATAGGCTGGCTCTGTAAATCGCTTTAGAGAGGGCTGTAAAAGCACTGTGAAGCGGTATGTAAGTCTAAGTGCTGTTGCTACTAAACATTTCCTTACGTATCAACTTTGCAAGGCTTTCCAGCCTGGAAGCATATTCAGAAGTACTAGCAATAAAGGAGAATATTTGTAGCTCAGGGTTGAAATGAGGGGGTCTTGGGTCATCTCCAAGCTTGATTGTTTCCTTGTAGATGTTTCATTGTCCAAACTAGGTAACTTCATCATCAGACTAGCACTAATGATTTTACCTGGTTTGGATAATGAAATGTTCTGACCCCTCTCCTTGCTCATTCAGAAATGACAGCCACACTCAGCTTGCAAAGGAATGTCTTTATCAGTCCCGGCTTTTGCTGGCTGCGAGCCCAAAATAAACATAGATAAATTCTCTGGCAAAAAGTTAAACAGCAAATGCAAAAACAAACTCTCACAGCAAACCAGGTTTACAGAAAGCAAATCACTTATCCAAGTGCCTCTTTGAATCATGAACACGAACTCGAACAGGAACGGAACTAAACTAACGAACGACGTTGACTTCTGCAACTAAGGCATGGCACCATCAGTCTTTTATCCACAGGAGGAGATCCTTAATGAGCCCCAGCTGCTTGTTATCTTCTCCTGTGAGCATCCTGAAACCACTCACAGGAGATTTTTTTGTCAGTCTGATAGCAGCTCCAAAGGCTCCTATCGAGCCACAACATGAAACATCTGCAAGAAAGCAACCAAGCTCAGAGACTACCCAGGACCCCTTAGAAGTACTGTCATCAACTCTTTTGTGAGGTTAACAAAACCTTGCAGGTATGAAAGTAAATTGCTTGGCCCAACCCCTTAGTTCAGGGGTCAGCAGCCCACGGCTCTGGAGCCGCATGTGGCTCTTTCATCCCTCTGCTGTGGCTCCCTGTCTCCGGTTGGTGCCACAATTTTGAAAGGAGCTTCCGATTGGGAGGGGGAAAGCAGAGCGCGCCAGGAGGAGACTCTATGGCAAGGAGAAGGTATTCTGGTCAGCTCCACAACTGGTAGGGCATTCAGTTAGGTCAGGTAGCGGAGAAAGTATGCCGCGCTAGGAGAAGACTCTGTGGTGGGAGAACCAGCCTTCTGGTTGGCTCCAAAATTGAACAGGGGGCTTCCAGTTAGGATCTTTGTGGCTCTTTGAGTGTTTAAGGTTGCCGACCCCTGCCTTAGTTCAAGAAATCAGGGATTGTCCCTTTTGAGATGTTTGAGACACCACTTATTGCTTTTCTGGACTTTGCTACTGTCTGACCACTGCCTTGTCTGCAGCTCTTCCTCCTGTCCATTTCCACATACCGGACCACCACAATATCATCAACCAAGTCATAAAAATGTTGAAGAATATCAGCCAACATCTCTGGCATCCTAGTTGATAACTCTGTTGTTGGCATCAGAAATCAGCTGTTGAGCAACAAAACACTTAGGAAAGTTGCCGTTGACTTATATATTTCTACCTTCTAATCAGATATGGCATATTTTTCAATGCTATTAGGTCCACACCATTCCCAAATACTAATATTGATAGATGTCCAATTAAAAAATGAATAATTTTAATCAGTGAAACAACTTGCCTCCAGAAGTTGTAAATGCTCTAACACTGGAAGTTTTTAAGAAGAGAGTGGATAACCATTTGTCTGAAGCGGTGTAGGGTTTCCTGCCTAAGCAGGGGGTTGGACTAGAAGACCTCTAAGGACCCTTCCAACTCTGTTATTCTATTCTATTATAACTCTGGCAAAACACATCCTTTGCACACTGCAAAAGGACTACCCAGAGATTTTAAAACAACCTTTTAGTGGGTAGGAAATGGACCTGCACTAGGATGGGATGAGAAAATGAGTAAGGTTGGATTAGGGCATAAGGAAGTAGATGTTACGTTTCGATAATTCCCTTTCTAGGCCCAAGAAACTTTGCATGAGTAGGACATAAAATCAAGCCATCATTTATCGCAGTAAAGAAAGAATAAGGTGGTGATTGTGCTTCCACAACACACAAAATCAGGACAATCACACAACATCTTAATATGTGGGATGAACACAGTTGGAATTGTCAGAAGGAGCTATAGAGTTTGGCTTTATATCTCAACAGACAGCTATATCCAAAGAAGCAAAACACATAACAGATTATTTTCCCAAACAAATTCTCCTGAAATTTACGATATAACAAGGAAAACAAAATAGCTTACCACATCATCTGTCAAAATCTTGAGGTGCAAGGGCTGTAAATGAAACAAACCATCTGTTAGGGCGATTAAAAGTATAAACTAAAAGGAAGAAATGTTTTCACACAGATTTAGGTGGAATGTAAATATACACAACTATATCTATGTGACTCCAATACTTGTATAATACTCGCCCCCCAAAAAATTCAAAAAGTCAGTAGTCGGTTCACACTAAATTAAACTGGAATGTGGTTGGATTTAAAGCAGGGGTAGTCAACCTTTTTATACCTACCGCCCACTTTTGTACCTCTGTTAGTAGTAAAAGTTTCTAACTGCCCACCAGTTCCACAGTAAAGGTGATTTATAAAGTAGGGAAGTAACTTTACTTTATAAAATTTATAAAGCAGAGTTACAGCAAACCCCTACCGCCCACCACGAAAGCTGGAACGCCCACTAATGGGCGGTAGGGACCAGGTTGACAAGCACTGATTTAAAGGATGGTTTAGCACCATATGCTAAGTAAGCTATTGGGATGCTTCAAGCCATAACAGTAGAGTCATGTAAAGGTAAAGGTTCCCTTCGCACATATGTGCTACCCATTCCCGACTCTAGGCGGCGATGCTCATCTCTGTTTCAAAGCCAAAGAGCCAATGCTGTCTGAAGACGTCTCCGTGGTCATGTGGCCGGCATGACTCAACGCCGAAGGAGCACGGAACGCTGTTCCCTTCCCACCAAAGGTGGTTCCTATTTTTCTACTTGCATTTTTTACGTGCTTTTGAACTGTTAGGTTGGCAGAAGCTGGGACAAGGAACGGGAGCTCACTGCTAGGGATTCGAACCGCCGAACTGCCAACTTTCCTGATCGACAAGTTCAGAGTCTTTCCAATCAGCCACTGAGCAACCACATCCCTCAATTCTTGTATAATCCCCCCCCCCAAAATTCAAAAGTCAGTAGTCAGTTCATACTCAATTAAACTGGAATGTGCTTTGATTTAAAGGATGGTTTAGCACCATATGCTAAGTTAGCTTCTGGGATGCTTCAAGCCATTACAGTAGAGTTATGTATATTCCATGAATCAAACATCTTGTTTCCTGGCTGGCAATATGAGACAAATGAAAATGTACAATTTCCAACTGACCTTCTCTTTTCATAGAACAACTTTTGGGGCCTTCTAGAATGGTCCCCATGAGCAGCGATACGCTAAACAGAAGTGCCCAAAGCCTTATTGCAAGAAATATCCGTCTGGTTCAGTTCCAAGCCGGGGGAAAGACACTGAAAACATGAAGGCTGATTGGAAAGATGGTTTAATGATGAAGCAGAGCCACATGGAGTTGAGAGTGGGGGGAGGGTGTTTATACCTTCTCTTGGGGCTTTGAACTTGAGCTTCCTGTTTCTGTGCAAGGACATGTATTCTATTGGCTGTTGTCAGGCTCTCGTGGTGTCATGTAGGGGTTATGTAAGGGTCATAGCTGGCTCTATAGGCAAAGTACAAATCCTAGGTGTTTGTCTGAGCTAAGTTTGATTGAAGTTCGGAGGGTGATGCAATAATTCCTATTATGGCTTAATGGCTTTGCCCTGGGTTGGCTCATGGGTGAGAGCTATTCTACCTTTGCTGCAGGGAGTAATGGATTACCAAATCCATTACTTGGGGCCAGGGGCTCTGAGTCTCCGTGTCCCTTAAGATTTTTTTATTTCTCTTTTAGGAGAAATATTTCAACCTGCTTCCACACCCTCTTCTTCTTCTTTCAGATTTTTCCAACGCACGTTATCTAGCAGAGATTATGAAAACCATAAATACTACTTTGCCACATTAAACCTGTCTGTTGCAGTAAGCCTCTACCGATTGTATTAAAAATAAATATAAGATACAGCCTTTTACGTTGTTTTTTTTTTCACGTTTCTACTTGATAGGGCTGCTTTTCTGTGAAAGCTCAGATGAACTGACAGTTACGGGGGAAAAAAACCAGAACAACAAAAATATATGTAGCAAAGTAATAAACATCGGAAGAAATAAAAAAAACTGCAGCACGGAGAAATACGGCTTGTGATCTGAAGCAAGTAAAGGCAAAGCTTTCACCTGGAACCAAAAAAAAAAAAGTAACAAAAACGGCAACTTATAGAAGTCCTTGGAGAGATAAACGCCCATCTGCCTCCAGGCAGAATTCAAAATGTAGCACTCCTTGTACCCAGGAAAGTCTTTTAACTGCCTTGGATAAAAATTGTAACAAAGAAGCTAAGCCATGGTGGCTTTTGCACAAATCCTTTTTTTAATACTGCAATAACAAGTAGACTTGTATGCCGCTTCAGAGGGCTTTTACAGCCCCTCTCTAAGCGGTTTACAGAGTCAGCGTATTTCACCCCAACAACCTGGGTCCTCATTTTACCCACCTCGGAAGGATGGAAGGCTGAGCCAACCTTGAGCCTGGTGAGAATTTAAAAAAGCTGCCTTTTTAAATTGATAATTAGAAAGGGCTTATGAACTTCAAAAACATCTCTTTAGACAAAGAGGAAAAAAAATAAAAACAAATTGCAGACTACAGGACCAAGAGCGCTACTCAGATTACCCTGAGCACACAGATCAACTTCCAAGGGCTTCAACGACCCCTCGAAAAGGATGCCAATGACCAGCTATTCCCCACTATCCTGTCAGAGCTGAAGAAGCTTCTTGGATGCGAAGCGAAACATCTTCAAAGGAAAAAACAAGAAAGTCCTATTGCCTCCTGAAAAAAGCACCTTTGGGACAACCATGACCAGGATGACTGAGAATCTCTACCAACTTTTAACTATACAATTTAGCAATAGCAGTTAGACTTATATACCGCTTCATAGGGCTTTCAGCCCTCTCTAAGCGGTTTACAGAGTCAGCATATTGCCCCCTAACAATCTGGGTCCTCATTTTACCCACCTCGGAAGGATGGAAGGCTGAGTCAACCTTGAGCCGGTGAGATTTGAACCGCTGAACTGCAGATAACAGTCAGCTGAAATGGCCTGCAGTACTGCACCCTAACCACTGCGCCACCTCGGCTCTTTGGGATGAACCCCTTTCAAATGGTGGGAATAGGAATGGATTTCCAGAGGGGAAAAAATTGCAGACGACAGGAACCATTTTAACTACTCAGGTGACCCTGACGACACAGATAAACCTCCAAGTGGCCTCAAAGACCTTCTAAAAGGACGCAAATGACCAGCTATCTGCAAGGAACACAAATCCTTCCATTCCCCACTATCCTGTCAGAGCTGAAGAAGCTTCTTGGATGAGAAGCGAAATGTCTTCAAAAGAAAAAAAAACAAGAAAGTCCAGTTGTCTTTTGGGAAAAAAGCACCTTTGGGACAACCTGGATGACTGAGAATCTCTACAGATCTCTTGAGACAAGCAATCTGTACAGTAACTAACTAATGAAACTATATTCAGAGGGTGAAATACAGTTCTATCTTGAAAACTTGTTAACTCCAAGCGAGACCGGCAAGTAAAAGTGTTAGCAGCCATTTATTGGTTCTTTCGTTTTTGAGAAAGATTTTTTAATCCCTTAAGAAGCGTAGCTTTTATGATGTTTCAGCACTCAATTGAAATTCAATCCTGAAAGCAAAAGCACAGCCCTTAGTAAAGCCATTTCTAAAATTCCCAGGTGTCTTAGTAGGAAAGAAAAATCCATGTTCTCAAGAAACCAAAATGATTTTGAGGTCTGCTTAGAATTATCATTCTAGCATCAAAAAATAAAAGGGGGGGGGATGCTTACTGTATTTTAATCAAACCTTTTAAACAAGATAGAAGAATTTAGTAAACATGATATCCTTGAATGGATAAAAGGATTTTTCCCACTGGATGAAGTATAAATAATTTTTCACTTCATACAATAGCTATTACCATCTGAGAAATAAACTTGACGCCAAAATCGTATGTATATTATTCAGAAACATCAAATGTACTAGGATTTATTTTCAGATAAGGATGTCCAGACTTCGATAAAGATGACATTGTCAAATGTTATGCTGGTGCCATATGCAAGGATTGTTGTGCTCTGCCAGTGGAGCTGGTTGCAGATTCGGGGAGTGAGAACTTTGGGGAGTCCTGGAGTCTGGGGAAGGCTCTGATGAGGGCTCTGTGTCAGAGGCAGAGAGGGGGCCAGAGCCCTATGCCATCAGCTGCCTTCGGAATCAGACATCAGTGGGGCGGAAGAACAGCTGGAGTCTGTTCCCAGTGTGCGCATGTGCAGAATTGCTAGACAAAGGGAACAGCTAAAGAACAGGGGTTGACTTGGGAGTAAGGCCACAGCTGGACGATGAACGGCCCCTCCCAGAGGAAATAAAAGAAGACCGAAAGGGGAGTGGAGTTGGCAGGAGACAATTAGTTCTCCGAGACTCCTTGCCAAGTTTTGCAGATATCGGCCTGCCAGCTCTGCAAGCCAGATAGGGCCTGTGACTGTAAATCCTCCCTTGAAAGACTTTGCTGGATTTGAACGAGCAAAGTACCTCAAAGAAAATAGAAAAGCAAAGTACAGTGGTACCTGGGTAGTTAAACTTCTTTGAAACTCATCAAATTTGGTACTCAATGCATTTAGAGGCAAAAACTTTGTCCCGGTATTCATCATTTGTTTGGTATGCAAAACACCAGTTAGAACTTGTGTTGGCTGCCTTGTGACTCACTACGTTATTTATGGAAAAAAATTGCTTATTACTCATTGGTTTTTTTGTACTCATCACACCTCCTAACACCAATGAGTACCAAAGTACCACTGTATATGCAAATCTCCTGAAATTTTAGGGAGAAAATTGGAGACACAGCCGATCAATTTCCCTTTCACAACCAGTCAGGTCTTTCCCAAGAGGTCAAAGATTCCCTTCTCAAACCCTACTACGGCCCCAAATGGTTTATCATTCCTGCCCAAGCATCAGCTAACTCCCTTTCCAATAAAAGATAATTGTGTAACGTGTCACCATCACCACAGGCAACCCTTTTGTAATTCCTTGGTCTCTCCAAGGAAATCACTCATTCCTTTATGATCATAATACAACATTTGTAAGTCCAAATGTTTAGTTAATTCTGTTCAGAAGCAGGTCCATGTCTTCCCACTTAAAAGACCACTTTGCAAACACTACTACAGGAACTCTATTCAGTGTGGAAGTGACCCAGCCCTAATACAATACAATGCCCTAATACAACCCCATTTTCTCATACCTTCCCAGTACATGTTAATTCCCTTCCCACTGAAAAGGTGTTTTAAAATCACTAGGAGCATCTCTTTTGCAGTGTCCAAGGGACCCTCCCAAGCCCCCTTCCTTATTCCCTAATGCAGGGGTCTCTAAACTTGGCAATTCTGAGAGCTGAAGTCCACAAGTCTTAAAGTTGCCAAGTATGGAGACGCCTGCCCTAATGCAACCCCAATCACTCCTAAGGCCTCTTTCTGATACACACACCCTTTGTCATCCCTTCCCAGCGCAGGTTCAATTCCCTTCCCCTTAAAGGGCCATTTCAACTCCCAGAATTGCCAGGTTTAGAGACCCCCACATTAGGGTATAAGGAGGGGGGCTTGGGACGGTCCTTTGGACACTGCAATAGGGCTGCCCCTAGTACTCCCAAAGCACTCTTTGAGTGGGAAAGGAATAGACTCCGAAGTCATTTAGACTTAGAATAACTTTATTGTCACTTTGAATGTACCCCAATCGGCATACATTAAACATTTCGTTGCATACAGCTCCCAAAAGCTCTCCACCTCTAATATGCACTGCGTAAACATGACAAAAAGAAATACAAAATTAGGCACCTACTCACATGTATTATATGACACAGAGAAAAAACAATTCCCTTCCTACTAAAAGCATGTTTTATAATCAGTAGAAATAGTGCTTTTGCAGTGTGCAAGGGACCCTCCATTGCCCCCTTTCCTTATGCCCCAGCGCAACCCCAGACATTTCCCCATCCTTTCCCAGCGCAGGTCAATTAGACTTAGACTCACTTTATTGTCACTTTTTGAATGTACAATTGGGATATATTAAAAATGAAATTTGGTTGCATGCAGCTCCCAAACGGTCTGCACCTCTAATATACATACATAAATGCAAATTTTATCCTTCCTCATCCTTCCGATTTATCCTCACTCATCCTTCCTATTACCTATCTCCTCCAACTTATGACTATGACCTTGTTGCTTATATCTCTACGGTTTATATTGCTTTATTTAGCTTCCTAGTATGATTTGATTGCTTATTTAGTAACCTATGGCTACCACTAAGTATTGCATCCTATGATTCTTGATGAATGTTTTTTTTTCCTTTTTTATGTAGATTGAGAGGTTATGCACCAAAGACAAATTCCTTGTGTGTCCAATCACACCTGGCCAATAAAGAATTCAAATCTATTCTATATTCTATTCCTAATTCTAATTCTATTCCTATTCCCAATTCTAATTCTATTCTATTCCTAATTCTATTCCTAATTCTAATTCTATTCTACATTCTACTCCTAATTCTATTCCTGATTCTAATTATATTCCCAATTCTAATTTTATTCCTAATTCTAATTTTATTCCTAATTCTATTCTATATTCTATTCTATGTTCTATTCTTAATTCGAATTCTATTCCTAATTCGAATACTATACCTAATTCTATTCTATTCTACTACTAATTCTAATTCTATTCCTAGTTCGAATTCTATTCCTAATTCTATTCTGTTCTATTCCTGATTCTAATTCTATTCCTAATTCTATACCTAATTCTATTCTATTCTGTTCTATTCCTAATTCTCATTCTATTCCTAATTCTAATCCTAATTCTATTCTTAATTTTAATTCTATATCAAATTCTATGTTCTATTCCTAATTCTAATTCTATTCCTAATTCTACTCCTAATTCTAATCCTAATTATATTCCTAATTATATTCCTAATTCTAATTTATTCTATTTACTCTATTCTATATTCCATTCTATTTTTCATTCCATTATCCTATCCTATATTCTATTCCTAATTCTAATTCTATTCCTAATTCTTTGCTATGTTCTATTCCTAATTCTATTCCTACTTCTAATTCTATACCTAATTCTAATTCTATTCCAATTCCTATTCCTAATTCTAATTCTATTCCTAATTCTATTCCCACTTCTATTCTACTCTACTCTAAAATTATGCACATAGCCACATATATGACATGACACAGAGAAACCACAATTCCCCTTCCCACTGAAAGGCTGCTTTGCGAGCATTACCAGCTAGAAGCCCCCTTGACACTAGGAATGGGACCCCTCCCCACCCCCCGCCCCTTTCTTTATAAGCTCCAATGCGACCCTTCCTCTCTCTCCTCCCCCCCGTCCAGGAGCCAATCAATTTCCTTCTGCAACCACCCCCGACCCCGCCTCAAAAAGGCCTCAGCCTCGAGACCCCCCCTAATACTTACGAACTTGGCTTTCTTGCTGCTGCCGCCACCGCTGCCGCTGCTTCCCTCCGAGCCCAGCGCCTCCGCGGCCTGCCTGCGGGGCGGCTGGGTCTTCCCGCGAGGACCCCTCTCCATGGCGGCGGCGGCGGCGAAGGAGGAGCAGGATGCGGTGGAGATACTCCACGACAGACCTCTCCCGGCTCGAATTCTCCCGCCGCCCTGGCCACGCCCCCTCCTGGCGCGAAGTTGGCCAATGGCGGGGTCCGCGCGCCCGAACACGGCCTCCGGATTGGGCCAGGCGGCTGACCAATCGCCGCTCGCCTTAACCGTCGTTTTGGAAGGGTGTACGGGGAGGGCGGGGGGAAGGGGCGGAGGAGCCGCTGGTGACGTCAGTCGGCCGGCTGAGTCGCCTACGCCTCCTCGGAGTGGGGCGGGGCAAGTCCTTTGGGAGGGGGGGGCAAACGGGGAGGCATCCCATGGGGGGCTTCTGGCCGGGGTGGGGGGTAAGGAAGGGGGGTGCAAAGGACAAGCGAAAGGGAGGCAGGTTGCGATATGCACAAACAGGATGCAAACTATCATAGGTCTATGTGTATGTATGAATGTACCTATATGTGCCTGTGTCTGTATATAGATATATAAATATATAGTTATAGCTATATCTATGAGTGTCTGTGTGTATATATATGTGTGTATATATATATAAATATATAGATATATCCATATATATATCTACCTGTGTATATATATGTGTGTGTGTGTATAGATATATATATATAGATATATCCATATATATGTACATGTCTGTGTGTATATATATATATATGTGTGTGTGTGTGTGTGTGTGTGTGTGTATATATATAGGTATAGATATATATAGATATATAGATATATATATCCATAAATATCTACGTGTGTATGTGTGTATATATGTATCTGTGTGTCTGGATATAGATATAGATATATATGTGTGTATAGATATAGATATATGTATATGTGTGTTTAGATATGCATATGTGTGTATGTATGTGTGTGTATGTATATGTGTGTGTATAGATATATATGTATATGTGTTTGTATCAGTAATGGTTTCTCTTACCTTCACTACTGGTTCGGAATTGGGAGCCTGTGCACTCGCTTCGCTCATGTGTGGCACTTCTGTGCATGCACAGAACCTTCTGGACATGCGCAGAGCGTCCGTGATGATGTCAGGATGGGTGGGTGGAGACCCCCGCCACCACCACTACCGGTTCGTCTGGATGGGTGTGTGTATATGTGTGTATAGATATCTATGTATATGTGTTTGTATATGTTGGTATGTATATGTTTACTGTGTGTGTATACATTATTAATAATTACTACTTTAAATTATTTTTTAAAATGTTTATTTATAAATTTATTTGCCACCTATCACCCCATGGGGCTACTCTAGGCGACTCGCAACAATAAAAAGGAAGAAAAATGAAAAAGCCTGTAAACAGAACAGAATAAAATAATAGAACAATAACAGTGACAGTGAACTGTGAGCCGCCCTGAGTCCCCCCAGGGAAAAGGGCGGCATACAAATAAAGTGACTATGACTATGACTATGACAAGGGAACACAACCAGAATAAATACATCAATAGGACCACCAAATCTAAATATAGAATGTATACCTGATAAACATGGTAAGCCATATGTACATTTTTATTAAGATTATCATAATACAAAATACCAATAAAGATAATGATAGGAAAAAACGGGGGGAAAGGAAAATGTGGGATAAAGGGAGAGTTTTAAAAAAGCATTGACTTTCAACTTTTTTTCAGCACAGTGAACCGCTAACTAAATGCACAGCCTCAAATTTTTACTTTTACATTCCTAGTAAGTACTAACCACTTCCTTAACTAATTAATCAGAAAATTCCAAGTCAAAATTTCATATTTTTTTTCCTGTATGAAGCCCAAAATTTAGAAATGGTTTCCAGGTCTAAACAAAACTAGATGTATTCTTTTATCTGATTAAAACAGCTAATTTTTTCATCTCTCTCAACTCTTTATCATTTTTTCCATTCATTCTTTCATGGTGGAGATTGATCTCTTTTTTCCATTTTTGTGCATGTAGGATTTTCGCCACTGTCAACATATATATAATAACAAAGTTCCAAATTTTCTTTCAAGCTTCTTATCCAATAATCCTTAAAGAAAAGCTTCCAGTTTCAGTTTTATCTTAAGGATCTTCTGCATTAAATCATGAATCTGGCCCCAATATTTCTTTGTGTTATTACAACTCTAGCCCAGATGATTAAAAAGTTTTTTCTGTACATTTCCAACACACATTTGAAACAGCTGTATACAGTACATCTTTTGACAATTTGTCAGGAACTGGGTATCAATGATACATTTTGTAAAAGGTCATAGCTCAGTGTAAATTTCTAACCATTAATCTACATGTTTTCTTATTACACTCAAAAAAATTTGGCCGTTGAATCATACAATGTTTCACACATTCATTTCCCAGATTCAAGGCATCCTTTTTCAATTGTCATAGAGCAATTGACATCAGCAATATTGTATTTTCTTTCATTTCCATCTTGGCTATCAATCTTCCACAAACAGGTCTATTTGTATCTTACCTTCCTCTCAAATTGGGGCAGTAAATTACATACCTGAAATAAAGATACAGTTATGTCATTATCAATTAATTGTCTGTTAAAATGACCTCAAGCACCGCAGCTTTTCCTCACAGAGAAATATAGATACTTATACCATCATAGAAAAGTAGCGTGGTCGCCTAGAGGTGACACTCATTCTCAATCGAAAGGTTGAAAGTTCCATACTAGGCAGCAACAAATGTTTCTCTATCAGGGCACAAAGAGAAAATATCTGCTGTGAACTCCGCGTAGGTGTCAGGAAGGGCATCCAGCCAGTAAACTCTCAGCTCCGTTCAGTCGCCCAGACACCATCTTGAAGCAAAGGATTATATGTTCATAATGTTTATGTTTATAATAAGAAGAAAAAGGTAATCATAGAAAATTTGGAAATGTTATAAGATATATGCAAAAGGGCAAGTGATAGAAATAACTGGTTTAAGGAAAACTTACCAGTTGTTTATGATCCAAGAAAAGAATAGTGTGCATGTGAAGTTATTTGTTTAAAAACAGACTTCAAAAGAATATCTGTTTTTATAATGCCACATTCTGATATAGGTTCAGTGCAGTGGTGGGTTTCAAAAATTGTTGGAACCTACTCTGTGGGTGTGGCCTCCTTTGTGGGAGTGGCTTGCCACCCATGTGACCAGATATGAAATTATGAATTAGTACTTAGGTCTGTCCAAGTAGCTATTCAGAAACTCTGGCATTGAAGCATGCAAGTCTTAAAGCTGTCAAGTTACAAAATCTTTGCCAGTGGTGGGTTTCAAAAAATTTTGGAACCTCTTCTGTAGGTGTGACCTGCTTTCCGGGTCCACTGGTGGAACTTCTTCTAACTGGTTCGGTAGATTTGACGAACCAGTTCTACCGAATAGGTGCGAACTGGTAGGAACCCACCTCTGGTTCAGTGCTAAATAGCCAGGATACCCTATACCATTTCAGACAAATGGTTATCCACTCTCTTCTTAAAAACTTCCAGTTGATGAAAGAAATGTCCTTCTGGGTTCAGCTCCAAGTGGGGAAAAAGACACTGGAGACATGGAGGCTGCTTGGAAAGATGGTTTTAATGGTGGACAGGACCACATGGCTTGAGCCCTGAACAGAAAAGGTGATCACATGCTTCAATGTTGGTGGAGAAGAAGAGAAGGGCCGAGGGAGGGGCTTGCTAGGCTTTTTATGCCCTGTTTAGTCCCACCTCTCTGTTTCCTGTTCCTGTGTAAGAAATGTATTCTGATTGGTTGTCAGACTCCCATAGGGCCATGCTGGGGCAACTCTCTGGGCTGTGTTTTGAATCCAGGTTTGGTTGAGTTCTCAGATGCCATGTGGCGAGTTGGGGCCAATATTATCATGCTTTAATCCCATTCCCCCTGGAGCTGAAGTGGAGAAGTCTTTATTATGTAAAGTGGACTAGCTTGGCCTTCTTAATGGCCCATTGACAAAGTGGGGATGGGCAGGAAGCTACAGGCAGCTATTCTGTCTTTTAAAACATGTTTCTTTCTTTTCATATCCAGAGAAATATTCTGCCTTTTCAATATTTCCTAGGATATTTCATTTTTCTGGGAGAGGGCTGAATGATAACTTCCCACACAGTGTTGCAGCATTCACAACTTCTGGAGGCAAATTGTTCCACTGATCAATTCTTCTAACTGTCAGGAAATTTCTGGACTTGCATCAAATGTTATCACTGCTGTCATTTGGAGGAGCAGAACAAGTTAAACAATCCCATGCATGCTGTGAGGGGAAAAAAGGAACATCTGCTACCCCTGATCCATTACTTGACTACTCAGGCTGATACAATAATTGTTTTGTTCCACCAACGTTACAAACATGTCACCTACCAAATATCAGCTTCGTGGGGAAATCCACCACCCCCTTGCCCATTTCTTTATCGAGATACCCCTTATCCTACTGAATTGTGTAATTTAAACATCTGATCACGTTTTGGGGAGAACACGTATCTCAATTTTTACACTCTGTTCTCCGTCGATTTCACAACAGGTGTCTCAGACATCTAAAGCAGATGGCCTTCAAAAGGCGTAGTTTTAATCTATTGCTGGGAGAATAAGGATAGCATGGTGTAATCATTCATATGTGCCCTGTTTTTTACAACACAAATCCACATGGCCCCGTGTTTTTTTAATTATGTGTGATGAGATACATGGCACTAACAGGATGATTATAAAGATTTGCATACTTATGTTTCAGAATCCTATTACCTGCGTGGCATGGCTGGGTTTACCCATCTGTTTATAAGCCAGTGAATCTCAGCAAATAAGAGTAAACGACACCTTTATTTATTCTTTTTAGATCGTATGTTCTCCATTACAACAGAAATCAGATTTTTTTTGTTTGTTCGTAAATCAGAAATCTGCAAATGTTTTGAAGACTCGAGCCAATATATTGTTGACAGCTTGGTCTCAAAAGGATATATGTTTTCAAGCGTTGTGAATATATTAGCTGACAAGCTAAGCCTCCACTAAAAAATGTTAGGCTTGAAAATCGCCATTAACCTGTTGGCAACAAATGAAAATATATCCTTTGGCTGGTCGATGTAGAATAGTAACAGCAGCCTTGATTGGACACCAAAGAAACAATACAGAAGCAAACACCATGATTTGCCCCCCAAAACCTCAACAGAAATAGGTTTCTCAGAAAGAACACATTTTTTCTGGGAGAGGGCTGGATGATAACTTCCCACAGTTGTATAAACAGAGGCATAGAATCAAGATCACGTGAAGTGTTAGTACCGCTATATAAAACTCTAGTAAGACCACACCTGGAATACTGCGTCCAGTTTCGGTCACCAGGCTACAAATAGGATGTTGAGACTTTGGAAAAAGTTCAGAGAAGAGCAACTAAGATGATCAAAGGCCTAGAGACTAAAACCTATGAAGAATGGCTGCAGGATTTGGGTTTGGCTAGTCTAAAGAAAAGAAGAATTAGGGGCGAAATGATAGCGGTATTCCAGCATTTTAGAGGCTGCCACAAAGAGGAGGGGATCAACTTATTTTCCAAAGCACCAGAAAGCATGGATGGAAACTAATAAAGAAGAGAAGCAACTTGGAATTAAGGAGAAACTTCCTAACAGTGAGGACAATTATCAACCAGTGGAACAGAAGTTGCCTTCAGAAGTTGTGGGTGCTCCATCACTGGAGGTTTTTAAGAAGAGGCTGGGCAGTCACTTGTCTGAAATGGTATAAGTTCTCCCGTTTGAGCAGGGGGTTGGACTAGAAGACCTCCAAGGTCCCTTCCAGCTCTATTCTAATTTTAACTTCTTCAGCCTGCGACTCAGAGGATTCAGAAAGTTCATCAGACAGCGCAAGAATAAATATGACATTTGTAAGTTAAATGAATTAGTAGACATTGAAGGCAAAACTCAACCCTCACATTCATTCACCGCCTTCCTGACTGCAAAACAGATTTGATGTTGTGAAGAACTTGAGGGAATAACAATAGGCCAAGGCCGTTACACTATTTTAACTAGGTGGAATCTGTTATCTTTAATGGTTGGGTTAATAAAATCGTGTCGTTAAAAAATAAACAATAATAAGCATTTTCTACACAGCGAAGCCCTGGTTGCAAATGCAATCCATTTTGTGGTAAGAGCTATACAGAATCATGAAAATGGTGTTCTGCTTAACAGCATAGTACTTCAATCCCACTTGAAAAAAATTGGTAGCAATTGTGCATCTCCTCTACACAAGGGTTAGGCGGTGATTGAGAAGAAAAGTATCCGCAGGAACGTATGAACCAAAGAATTTCCTTTTTTTTTTAACCTCAGAAATAGAATGTTTGTGAATTATTGCAATAATTGACATTTGGCCCGTGACATTGCTTGATTTAGTGAATATCATGAAACAAGAGGGGAATGTGAGGGAAAGCTAAAAAGTTTCAGCTTTTTTTCCCCTCCTAGGCAAAATTAATATACAGAAAGCAGAATATGGGCTGTGAAAATAAGGATAAACAGGTAGTCCTCAACGTATGGCCATAATTGATATTTATATTGCTAAGCGAGACATTTGTTAAGTGACTTTGCCCTGTTTTAAGACTTTCCTTGCCATCGTTGTTGAGGGGATCACTTAAGTGAATCACCCGGTTGTTAAGTGAATCTGCTTGTCAGAAGATCGCCAAAGGGGGATGACGTAACTCCAGGACTCTGCAATCATCATAAATGCGAAGCATCCAAATTTCAATCACGTGACCACGGGGATGCTGCAGTGGTTGTAAGTATGAAAAATGGTCATAAGTTAATTTTTCCACTGCAGTTGCAACTTTAAACAGTCGCTAAACAAACTGTTGTATTTCGAGGACTACTTATATTCCAAAAATGCTGCTGTAGTAAACAAAGAGATACCATCAGGTGTCAACTCATAAAGTTGCCGTGGTGAGGTAAGGAGGGGAGCGCATTCCACGCATATCGTCAGCTAGAGTCAGATCTCAGATTACTACAGCAGGCTTGGGAGGGTTGCACCTCATTGGAAAATGTGATTTATGACACAGACTGAGGGGAGGGAAGGAACGGGGGTAAAGTTCATCCATAATTCAAATGAGGTTTAGATCTGACTGCAATAGGGTGTTGCCGAAATGGTGCTCCTAATAACTGACTGGTTTTCTTTTGAAACTTAGCTTGAGGCTCATGAATCAATTAGGGCATCTTTCGGAAACCTGACACCCGGACTGGTTCTAGATATTTTGGCCCCCTAGGCCGAGTGCCCAAAGTGCATACGCGTGCCCAAACTACAAGGCATGGGCGCATGTGCGTGCCTCACGCATGCGTGTGCACGCCACGCATGCACCCGCGACAGAGGCCTGAAGACTGGCTGGCAGGAGGCATGGGTACATGTGCGGCAGAGACCCAAAACAGTGGGGTGACGGCACACTTGCCCACAAACAGGGCTCTGTATGCCGCCTCTGGCACGCATGCCATAGGTTTGCCACCACTGCCCTAGGCAAAGTCATATTTTGGTTTATATCAAAGCTGATGTCCAAACTATAGTATTGAGATATAAATTTCAAAATCCCTGATAAGTTGAAAAGAAACATACACAGAAAAGAACACAAAGAACATATGCATTAGTCTGTTAAGATTTTTGTCAGGGTTCCAAGCAGTAGATCCATCCGGCCCACGGGCCTGGCATTTGATGCCCCTGCCCTAGCGGATCAAGAATGGAGTCTGTGTAAAATTCAAACTTTTTTTTTGTATTGACTGGTTTTGTAGTATGTCCATGTCCTTAACTAATTCATATGTATTTATAGTCTTCTGCCGCCTATGAATGCTTGCTTGAAGATAATGTGCAGTTTTAGAGTGTCAAGCTGACAACGAAGGCTCCTTTTGCCGGTGAACAAAGGTTTCATTGTTCTGCCAGTTCTGAAGTAAATGATAAAAAATTATAAACTAATTTGCATCGCAGGAGATTAGAAAATTATCCCTTTATCCTTATTAATATATTTGCCCTTCCTAATTATAAAGATTCAAATCTTTCCTGAGGAACTTCATACAGAAATATACTCCTCAGTATAAACTACGCATTAAGCTCACTTTTGAAAAGGCATTTGCATAACGGAACAAAAAAAAAAAAAGATAAATGGCTCCTATTTAATAATAGCTAGTTTTAGAAGCATATCTTTACTAAAACCGAAGTCGTCGGGATGAAACATACTCCCTGAACTTGATGAAGAAACTTCCATTAGTTGTTATTTAAAAGGTACTAGTCCATATGAAGAAACAACAATGCTTTCCAGGGTCCAGTCAGCACCCATTTGGAAAAGGGATTTGAGTAGGGATTGAGTTTAGAGCAGAGGTGGTATTCAGCCAGTCCCTGACCAGATCTGGAGAACCGGTAGTGGAAATTTTGAGTAGTTCAGGGAACAGGTAAATACCACCTCTGGCTGGCCCCACCTCTATCTGTTCTGACCCCCTCCTCCATCCAGTAACAAAAGCCAAGACAAGCTTAATTAGAATGTCCTTTAATAACAAGACCAGAATCGTTAGTTGGATTTATCTCCTGCCTTTCCATCAAGAGCTCAAGGCATGCATGCCCACCACAG
The DNA here is from genome assembly GCF_051295495.1 of Thamnophis sirtalis. Classification (NCBI taxonomy): domain Eukaryota; kingdom Metazoa; phylum Chordata; class Lepidosauria; order Squamata; family Natricidae; genus Thamnophis; species Thamnophis sirtalis. The sequence goes on from NW_028261392.1 coordinate 6,526,365, forward strand.
ATACACACACACACACACACACACACACACACACACACACACACACACACACAGACACACACACACACACACATAATGGGTGGAAATTGATCAAGAAGACATTCAACCTAGAAATAAAAATAAATATTCTGACAGTGAGAACAATTTACTCTGTGGTTTCTTCCCCAAACCCCCTAAACTTTAACCTTAGACTGTCTACTGTTGACCTCACCCCATTCCTAAGTGGTCTGTAAGGGGGTATGGATAAGCTCACCAATGTGCCTAACATCTCCGGCCTAATGTTTCTTTTTATTCATATCCATTTCATGTATACAAAATCATATATATGTTGTCTAATGCATGCTTGATGAGATAGATAGATGATAGATAGATAGGTAGGTAGGTAGGTAGGTGGGTGGGTGGGTGGGTGGGTGGGTGGGTGGATGGATGGATAGATAGATAGATAGATAGATAGATAGATAGATAGATAGATAGATAGATAGATAGATAGATAGATAGATAGATAGATAGATAGATAGATAGATAGATAGATATAGATAGATGATAGATAGATAGATGATAGATAGATAGATGATAGATAGATAGATAGATAGATAGATAGATAGATGATAGATAGATATAGATAGATGATAGATAGATGATAGATATAGATAGATAGATAGATGATAGATAGATGATAGATAGATAGATAGATAGATAGATGATAGATAGATAGATAGATAGATAGATAGATAATAGATGATAGATAGATAGATAGATAGATAGATAGATAGATAGAGATAGATAGATAGATAGATAGATAGATAGATTAGATAGATAGATTAGATAGATAGATAGATAGATAGATAGATAGATAGATAGATAGATAGATAGATAGATAGATAGATAGATAGATAAACAATCAACCACTGGAACCAGAGTTACCTTCAGAAGTTGTGGGAGCTTCATCACTGGAGGCTTTCAAGAAGAGATTGAACTGCCATTCGTCAGAAATGGTGTAGGGTCTCCTGCTTGGGCAGGGAGTTGGACTAGAGGTCCCTTCCAACTCCGTTAATCTAATCTGAAAAGACAAAAACACTTGTAGAGAAGATAATAACCTTCTCTCCAGATTAAAGAATTCCAACAAAGTTGATCAAACCCAAGTTATGTTTTGGTCGTGACAAAACAAACCCAGTTATGACTCCAAGTGGCATCGATATTGAAATGAATTCAGATGTCTCTGACCTGCCAAGAATGATTAGGATGGACTCAGAGAGAGCTGGGGGGGGAATTGAACCTTTGGAAACGTTGGTCAAGAGGGACTATAAATTTAAGAATTAAATAATGTCTACCGAATGAACAGCTTCTCTTTGTGTGCATTGGCAATTCTGGCCAGTCATTGTAATGGCTGAGATATGGGTTGCGCTTACAAATTACCTTAATATGTAGAATATGCACAGTGGATACACATCTCAGCATCTACGGCACACAATTTATGTAAGGGTATAGTTTATGACAGATGGATATTGCCATTCTGCCAAGAAAATGGCTGCATAAACATAAAGAGAAAGCTGAACGTTTGGATATAAATCCTCTTCATATTTGGAATTCAAGATGTTGCTTTTAAATGACCAATGCATGAATAATTCCTTGCACTTGAGTATCAACTCAGGTACAAACTGAATTTGACAAATGGGCTAAGCTTTTCCCTCGCCCGCTTCCCACTAAAGTACAAAACAAGATGGAAGGAAAATTGATTTGATGCGTCTTTGAGTAAAGATGGCGCGTATGGAAATAGCAATGCATTACGGCATGGATTTAATGCAATACAGTTTGCATCTTGCAATCAGATAGCATCATTACTTACTTACACCAGAGACAATGCGTGGCCCATAATCACATTTAATAACAAAGAGAAATGCATCAAGAGCGGACAGATTTTATTTTTCCAGGATCTACTTTATATTGTAACGTCCATCAGATAGTGGTGGAGACAACTGTTTTAAAAATTAAACTTTTTTAAAGCTACATTACTTAGAGTAGAGTAGAGGTAAGAATTTATTTTAGTTCTAGGGTGAACAATTGAGAATTAGAAATACCTGTATCCACGGGTGAAAGGCTGCCGGTTCAGGCCAGTTTTCCCCAAACCGGTAGTAAAAATGCTACCAGTTCGCCTGAACCAGTAGTTAAAAAAAATGCTAAAAACAGGTTCCAGTTATCAGCTTCGCCGCGAGATCGTCAGAAGTCCCGAGCTTCATTTTCGCTGGCAGAGTCAACGTGGGCCAATCCTTCACTCTTTCCAGGTGGGCCCCCCACGGTTCAGATCTAAACACCCAGCATGCTGGATTCACACCTCTGGTTTAGGGTTTCCTGCCTAAGCAGCGGGGTGGGCTTGAAGACCTCTAAGGTACCTTCCAACCCTTGATATTCTATATGTCTGTTGCCATCTTCTAAACTCTGGCTTTGTATGAGTTTGCTCTTAAGGTTTGGTTTTGGGCAGGAAAAAACTGGCTCTTCTCTCTTTTTCTTCAACTTTACTGCTCTTGGCAAGTCTTGTTATTCTCCTTGTTTGCTTTATATTTGTTTAAAAAAATCTCCTGGCCAGGTAATTCTTTGCTTTGTAATGTATCGTTTCCATTCTTTATTTGGTCTATCTTGCAGTCAAGTTTGATCTCTCCGGCACTCAGTAAGCTTTCAAGGTATATGTTGTGGCCCACTGGTGGCCTGAGGAGCTGGCAGCAGACTCGGACAATGAGGAGGTCGGGGAGGAACAGAGGCCAGTCCTGAAGGCTGAGGAAAGCTCAGACGAGGGCTATGTGTCGGAGGCAGAGAGGGAGCTAGAGAGCAGTGAGGCAGAGGAACAGCTGGAGCCTGTTCCCAGTGTGCACATGCGCAGAGCTGCCAGAAGACAAGAACAATTAAGAAAGCAGGGTCAACTTAAGAGTAAAGCTACACCTTAGAGGTGATTGGCCCCTCCCATAGGAAACAAAAGAGGAGCGAAGGGGGAGTGGGCTTTTGCAGGAAACAATTTGTTCATTCGGTCGTGTCAAGAGAGAAAAGTTCTGTTTATAAGAGACTCTGTGCCAAGTTTTGTCTTGCCCTGTATTTTGGAACTAGTATTTGGCAGCTCTCCAAGTGAGATAAGGTTCGTGTTGATAAATATTCCTCCAAAAGACTGTTCGCCAAGCCTCGTGGACTGTGAACGAAAGGAATTCACAGTTGTGTAAATAAAAGGGGTTTTGCCGGGACCAAGAGTCTGCTTCTTCCTTGTTAAGGAAACCTGGGTCAGAATGCAATGAGAATAAATCTGCTGAACAAAACTCTGCATTGGCAACAGGAAGGGCATCCGGCCAATAAACATTCAACTCCATTCAGCTGCCCAGACTCTATCCCACAAGGGTTAGGGTTAGGGTCACCATCCTTCAGATATTCTTCCAATGCCCTTTTGTCTTCTTCAACTATCGGTGTAATTGCACTGTTCCCCACCTACCTGTTTTCCTTAGCAAATGAAGTTTTATTATTATTATTTATAAAATTTATATGCCGCCCAATTCCGAAGGACACTAATGTTTGCTAACATTATTACTACTCTATGTCTACAAGTCAGCATCCTTCAAGCAGGATTAAAGGGCATATTTGGAACAACGAATTTAGGTACTAAAAACGTCCATAAGTCCTTGAATCGGTATCTAGAAATGCAATTTCAGTTGGTGGTGGTATCAGACTAAGATGGCGTTAAATGTGCAAACTAGCTGCCAGATTGCACAAATGTTAATAACTTCCTGCAATGTTGTGTTTATGTTACGATACCACTTGCTGTTTAGTGGAAACATCGAAAACGCTTGCGTGCCATCTGTTACCAAATGCAAAGAACACTTTATAAACACGGGATGTAACTTTCTGGAAAATTAAATTTCACACAACTCTGAGATAAAGTACGATTTACAACTTTTCCCGTTTTTTTTTTATTTTCATTTGTAGCACACTTTTGAATAAATACATAAATAAAATATATTTTTTTCATTCAAATTACTGCCTTATAACAATGAAATATATACATGTTGTACACCCAAAGAATGCAAGCAATAAAACAGGAAATAAAACTTGGCTGTGAATCAATACAATCCTTGGTTGTATAAACAGAAGAATAGAATCAAAATCACATGACATATTAATACCACTTTATAAATCTTTAGTGAGTCCACATCTGGAATACTGCGTCTGGTTTCGGTCACCACATTACAAAACAAGATGTTGAGACTTTGGAAAAAGTGCAAAGAAGAGCAATGAAGATGATTAAGAGCCTGGAGACAAACACCTATGAAGAATGGTTGCAGGAATTGAGTATGACTAATCTAGAGAAAAGAAGGCGTAGGGGAGACATGATAGCAGAATTCCAGTATTTGAGGGGCTGCCACAAAGAAGAGGAGGTCAACTTATTTTCCAGAAGGCAAGACAAGAAATAACAGGTGGAAACTTATCAAGAAGAGAAGCAATCTGGAATTAAGAAGAAACTCTATAATAGCAAGGACAATTAACCAGAAGGACATTTCTTTCAACACTGTCTTCCTCAGTTCCTGGTGGAAGGAGCAGATTGGCTTACTAATTGAGACACCCAACACTTCAGGTTTAGAACTCGGAATTAGCTCTTCGGAATTCATTGTCAGTGTTTGTCAAGGACCTCATCCATCCCTCTGCTAATCAAGTTTGTGAAATAAACATTTCATGGCTGCACCTCTTTCTCGTCCCACAAGTAGCTTGGTTTGCTCCAGCCTAGGAAAAAAAACAGATAATGAAACTGTCAGTGTGAGAGAGAATTCATGAACTGGAATAGGGCTTAGTAACAAGGTCAGCCAATTGGAGCTGAAAGAGTTTGGAGCCTGGGTGTGGCTTAGCTCTGTAGTTCTGAGTCTGTGGGGAGCTCTTAACTAGTTTGCTGCTCTAAACTGAAACTGAAACTCCTCTCTTCTGCTTGTGCTTGCTACCACATTGAAAAACCTGCTTTTGGTATTGTATATTTTGAATCCTGCTGGATTGTCTGATTGTGTGCGCTGCAACAAACTCTGACAGAAACCTCATGTAGTAACCTTGGGAAAAACGTATTTGATACGCACACAAAAGCCTATCAGCCATTTGACACATGAGTAAAATGCCGAAAGAAAAGCAAGCCACAAACCAGAGAAAGGTAAAAAATATTTCCCTAGATAACTACATCTGAACTCTTGTGTTTAACACCAGCAACCACAGGACCAGGGTCAACAAAGAAACACTTATAACACCTAGGATGCTCTGTTTTTTTTGTAAGTTGAGTGTTTTGCTTTTAGCTCAACACACAGACACACACCCACGGCCATTTTGAAATGCTTCTCATACCTGTTGCTAAGAAACCGGAATGAAAGACTGTGATTGATTTTATGGAAAACAGGACGAAGTGCTGGATGCCTCTTTTCATCTCATGAAAGGGTTATATTTATATCTTTAACGCTTTCCGATTTGGAGAGCAATCGTTATAATGTATTCTACCCTGCTCCCCCCATTTCCTTCCTTGCCCCTGGTCAATAATTTCTGCCTATTTTCTTTCTTTCTTCACCTTTTCATCTTTAATATAGCCTCGTCATTCAACCAAGATGTTGGTTTGATGGTGATTGGACACCTGACATCAAGATATCTCAGTATTGATAGGTACTGTAGTAGGAGACCTGTGTTAGTCTGTCGGAAGCAACCATCGGAAGGGTGACATGAGCTGTTCTTCGCAAAAGTTTACTCCTTTGAATAAATTGTGTTAATCTGAAAAGGTGCTAACACATCCCTTCTCATTTACATACTGACAGGTGCCAAAAAAATATACCTGCTCAGTTGACTTCTTCTACAAATATTGGCACAGGTTGCTATTTTTCTTTGGAAATCTTTCATCATACCGTGTATTAGTGCACCGTGCCATTGAGTAACCCAAAAGGAAGTGCTAGCAATTTGTTTTTGTTAGCTCTAAAGCAGGTGTTGGAAAGTGTGTTGGAAGAAATGTCCTTCTGGGTTCAGTTCCAAGTGGGGGAAAAGATACTGGAAACATGGAGGCTGCTTGGAAAGATGGTTAAATGGTGGACAGGACCACATGGCTTGAACTCCTGTACAGAAAAGGGGGAAATCCCATGTTTTCAGATGTTGGATGAAGCAGAAAAGAGAGACCGAGAGGCTGAAAGTCCCTGGCTTTATGCCCTCTCTGGCCTTTGATCTTGATCTTGTATTCTGATTGGTTGTCAGACTCCCATAGGGCCACGCAGGGGCCATTCTCTGGGCTGTGTTTTGAACCCAGGTTTAGTTGAGTTCTCAGATGCCATGTGGTCAGTTGAGTAAAGGGCCAATATTATCATGCCTTTACTCCCACCCCCCCTGGGGCTGCAGTGGAGAAGTCTTTATTATGTAAAGGGGACTAGCTTGGCCTTCTTAATGGCCCATTAACAGTGGGGATGGGCAGGAAGATACAGGCAACTATTCTGTCTTTTAAAACAGGTTTCTTTCTTTTCATATCCAGAGAAATATTCTGCCTTTTCAATATTTCCTAGGATATTTCATTTTTCTGGGAGAGGGCTGGATGATAACTTCCCACAATTCTAAACAAAATCAAGGCAGGGTCAGTTTTGAGATTCTTTTGCCCGCTTCTTTCAATCTGAGGTCTGAGAAATAAGTTTCTCCAAATGGACAGCTAACATCAAAAAACATCATCAAAAAAGCACAACAAAGAATGTTATTTCTGTGCAGACTCAGAAAGCTCCAACTGCCCAAAGAGTTGCTGATTCAGTTCCACAGAGGAATTATTGAGTCTGTCACCTGCACCTCCATAACTGTCTGGTTTGGCTCTGCAACACAACAAGACAGACAGAGACTTCAGAGGAGAATCAGAACTGCAGAAAAAACTATTACTATCAATCTGCCTTCCATTAAGGGCTTGTATAGTGCATGAGTCAAAAAGAGGGCTGTGAAAATATTTACAGATCCCTCAACATCCTGGACATAAATTGTTTCAACTTCTACCCTCAAAACAACACTATAGGGCACTGCACACCAGAACAACTAGAAACCAGGACAGTTTTTCCCCCCCCGAATGCCATCACTCTGCTTAACAACTAATTCCCACAACACTGCCAAATAATTTATTAAGACTGCATGACTATTATTCTTCTCTTCATTCCTAGTATCTATCTCTCCCCACTTATGACTATAATATGTTGCTTGTTTCTTTCAATTTATATTGTTTTTGTTTCCTAATACAATTTGATACTAATAGCTTATAGTAATATTGGCTGTCATTAAGTATTGTATCTTTTTATTCTTGGTGAATGTATTTTATTCTCCTTATGTACACCGAGACCATATACACCAAAGAAAAAATCCCTTGTGTATCCAATCCCACTTGGCCAATAAAGAATTCTATTCTATTCTAATAGTTCCTTTCTCTTTTTTGCACCTTTAAAACTCTTCCATACCTTCCCTAAGGTTGGCCCTAAATTCCTTTATACTCCTTGAATTTGGATAGTCCAACCTGGTCAGTTCTTGAAAGGAAAAGTTGAGGATCCCAGGGCTGCAAGTCAGACTGGGAAGTTCAAAAACCATCTAGAAGATAATGGAAAGCTGCTTGCATGAAAACTGTGTAAATGTCTCTATGAGGACACCAGGGAGTGAGTTCAGGTCCTTACTCACAGCACTTAAAAAAAAACAACTCATTGTTTCCCATAGCTCACTATGTCTTTCTTTCTCTCATCTATAGAATAGAATAGAATAGGAATAGGAATAGGAATAGGAATAGGAATAGGAATAGGAATAGGAATAGGAAAGGAACAGAACAGAACAAAACAGAATATAGAAATAGGAATAGAATAGAATAGAATAGAATATGGAATGGAATATAAAAAGAATAGAATAGAATAGGAATAGAATAAGAATAGGAATAGGAATAGAACAGAACAGAATATAGAAATAGGAATAGGAATAGAATAGAATATGGAATGGAATGGAATGGAATATAAAAAGAATAGAATAGAATATGGAATGGAATATAAAAAGAATAGAATAGAATAGGAATAGAATAAGAATAGGAATAGGAATAGAACAGAACAGAATATAGAAATAGGAATAGGAATAGAATAGAATAGAATATGGAATGGAATATAAAAAGAATAGAATAGAACAGAATAGCATAGAATAGAATAGGAATAGGAATAGAACAGAACAGAACAGAACAGAATATAGAACTAGGAATAGAAATAGAATAGAATAGAATATGGAATGGAATATAAAAAGAATAGAATAGAATAGGAATAGGAATAGACAGAACAGAACAGAATAGAACAGAATATAGAAATAGGAATAGGAATAGGAATATGGAATGGAATGGAATATAAAAAAGAATAGAATAGAATAGAATAGAATATGGAGTGGAGTGGAATGGAACAGAACAGAATAATAACTTTATTGTCACTTTGAATGTAACTGATCAGCATACATTAAAATGAAATTTCGTTGCATACACCTCTCAAAGGGTAATCACCTCCAATATGCACTACATGAACATGACAAAATAAATAAATGAACACAAAATTATGCATATATCCACATATGTTATATGTTATATATGCCAAATCAGCATTATAGTTCTCCAAAGGCCGACCGGGGCATATGGGATGGACGCCTCCTGAAGCACTTTGCTGGCCAAAACTGGGCACAGGGGAGCTGCACACGCCCCCCCCCCCCTATGTCCCATTTTGGCCAGGAGAGTGCTGCAGGAGGCGGCCCAGGCCGAAAACAGGGCATAGTTGGACCACATGCGAGGCCCCCATGCCCCATTTTGGCTGCCAGAGGCACCGAAGGCCAGTCCTTTGCTATTTCCAGGCCAGCCCCGTGGGCCAGATTTAAGCACCTGTGGGCCGGATGTGGCCCGCGGGCCTTGAGTTCGACATCCCTGGTCTACAGTTTCTCTATCTCTGTCCTACTCTAATCTCTCACTCCCTAATCTCTCCATCTAATCTAGTTTTTAATCTAAGAATTATTTTTATGAATGTGAAGACTGACTGAGCAAAGTATTTGATTAAACCGGGAGCCTTTCTTGGCTGGCTTCCTATGTGGTGTGTCTCCTTGCCCTCTCTTCCTTTCCTGTTGTTTTTTTTTTGAAGCAGCATAATTTAAAAGCAATTTGGCCACTTCTCTGCAATTCCTTCAGAAGGAAGCAGGAGAGAGCAAAGGAGGGGTGGGGGAATGACTTTCATTCCCTCACCAGTGTTCTTTCATTCCTTATGATCTTCCTCTCCGCATATGAAAAAAAAAATGTGCCGAATCAGGAATGTGAACTAACTTCTACCAATTAATCCAAGCCATGCAGGCATAACTCTTTGCTTGGCAAATATATACAGGGTCGTGCATGCAGAGTTTGTAGGATGCTCTTTTGACTGGTAGTTAAAAGAATCTTTCACTTATTTTTCCCTAAAGCAACAAGCTTATTTTAATAATAAATGATAAATCATTCCAGGTGCTTTTTCAGGAGGCGACCATCACCTGGATGACTGAGAATGTCTAGAGGCTTTTAGCTATGCAATTTAGGATGAGCCCCCTTGGAATGGTGTGGGAGGAGGAACCGATTTCCAGAGGAAAAAATTGCAGACTACAGGAATAATTACCATCACTCAGGTGACCCCCGAGGACACAGATAAACCTCCAAGTGCTTCAATGACCCTCTAAAAGGATGCAAATGACCAGCTGTCTGCAAGGAATATAAATCCTTCCATTTCCCCACCATCCAGTCAGAGTTGAAGAAGCTTCTGGGATGAGAAGTGAAATGTCTTCAAAGAGAAAGAAAGAAACCTCCAAGTGGCCTCAACGTCCCTCTAAAAGGATGCAAATGACCACTTGTCTGCAAGGAATATAAATCCTTCCATTTCCCCACCATCTAGTCAGAGCTGGAGAAGCTTCTTGGATGTGAAATGAAATGTGTTCAAAGAGAAAGAAAGAAACCTCCAAGTGGCCTCAACGTCCCTCTAAAAGGATGCAAATGACCAGCTGTCTGCAAGGAATATAAATCCTTCCATTTCCCTACCATCCAGTCAGAGTTGAAGAAGCTTCTTGGATGTGAAATGAAATGTCTTCGAAGAGAAAGAAAGAAACCTCCAAGTGGCCTCAACATCCCTCTAAAAGGATGGAAATGACCAGCTGTCTGCAAGGAATATAAACCCTTCCATTCCCTACTATCCAGTCAGAGCTGAAGAAGCTTCTGGGATGAGAAGCGAAACGTCTTCAAAGAAAAATCAGAAAGTCCAGTTGCCTCCTGGAAAAAAGCACCTTTGGGTCCCCGAATTTTATATGAACCCAATCATTACTTGAATGGAAACGTTCATATCTGATATGAAAAGGAAGGCAATAGAAAATATGAACATAGTACAAAAACAGGATGTAATTACTTACAGACAGCTTCTTACCCTAGAAAGAGGTGTACTACAACTAAAACTCTTGGATGAATTAAAAGAGGAAAAGGTAATCCAAACATGGTTTCAGTACGGGCAGCTACAGGCCCGTAGATCAAAAAATTGGCTGTAAAAATAGGACAAGCTGAATATATTAATAGATAGTAGAAATACACCGAAGGGAGGAGTAGAGGGATAGAAGAAAAAGGGGTAGAGAGGGTGAGAGGGAGGATGGGAGGGAGGGTGAGAAGGAAGGGAGGGAGTGTACTGGGAGAGAGGAGTGGTAGAGGGGGAGGGGAAGTAGGGTAGAAGGGAATGTTGGAGGGAAGATGGAAAGTTGGAGCGAAAGAAAGGGTGTATGGAGGGTCGAAGAGGTACATTGGGTTTCTATTTTTGGGGGTATTGTTGACAAGAGGAATGGCTGTGTTTATTGTTTAATGTTATATGGCCCCGGTTATGCATAGTATATATGTGACTGTACGAAATGAAAATGGAAAATAAAAACACATTTACAACTGTAAAAAAAAAAAAGGCTTTATGCAAGTCGAGGATAATTTACTCAAACAAATAAGAGATCAAAGCCCAATGCATATAAAGAGATTATATAATGTATTAATAGAGATGGACTCGGAAACTGAATTAGTTAAAGACGGTATGATAAAGTGGGCTCAATATATTGAAGAACCAATAATGTTGGATACATGGGAAAGGATCTGGGTAAGAAATGTAAAATTTACACAAGCCCAAAACTTGAGAGAAAACTTTCATAAGATGTTTTATAGATAGCATTTAGATCCCAACGTATGGGATCTATGTATCCGAATTTACAACCTAAATGCTGGAGATGTGATTCTTTGGATGCTACATATTTTCATATATAGTGGACTTGCAAAAAGGTTAAGGCATTCTGGATAAAAATATAGTGGGTTATGCAAAATGTTCTTAAAAAAAAAAGGATAAAGTTTACCCCTCAGTTATTTTTGTTAGGTATAATGACTGATTGTACAGCTGTAGAGATTCATTTGATTTTGCACTTGATAACTGCAGCTAGACTGTTGGTGGCGCAATACTGGAAGAAGGAAGATTTGCCTACTATCCAAGAATGGACATTGAAAGTCAAAAACCTAGCCGAGACGGCTAAAATATCTGCATATCTTAAGGACTATTCAAATGAGAGGTATAAACGAGACTGGGAAAAAAATGGATTGATTATACTCAAAATAAATATGGGACTAAAAGGAAGGGCCAGGATTTCATTTGTTCTTCACTTTATTTACAACCAAGTCTTAAGCACCGGTATCTAGCATTAAGTTCTCCTCGCCTGGAAGCGTATCTGAACTGTGTTTTCAAAACCTTAGTGCATTTGCCTAACTCACAGCAGGAAATATGTCTGACCACCTACATCTCTAACGTGACCACACTTGACAAATGCTTCAATGCCTGGAGCAACAAATAAAATCAGAGGCAAATCCTATTTTCACTTCTTAAATTAATTTTATGGCTTTCCTCGGCTTAACCTGTCAAAACCTGTCTTAGCGCGTTGACAAATATTCAGCAATTACACTTAAAAAACCGCATGTGGCAACTGTAGAAGAGATCTAAAATATTTCCGTGACACGCAGACACTGCCAAGCAAGTAGATTATAAATATTGTTCTCTTTCATGCAATCTCCGTGTGTGTATATAATTCAACCAGGACTTTTATTTCCTACGTTCGCCTTGTTGCTCTTCGGAAGTATCTGTTGTAAATTAAATTTCATTACTTGTTTAGAAAAGATGGTAAAACTTCAAGAATGTTGTCAAAAGTCTATAAAAAAAACAAGAGATGGTGAGTTAGAATCCTTTCTTAAGACATAAAGTCGTTGGCTGGTTGGCTTTGAGCTAATCAGACGTTGTCAGCCTAACGCACCTCAAAAGATTGTTCTTGTGGGGGGAAAAATAGGAGAATTATGTACGTTTGAAGCCTTGACTTACCATATTTTTCAGAGTATAAGATGCACCTTCCCCCCCTAAAAGAGGGTGAAAATTTGGGTGCGTCTTATACACCGAATATAGTCCTGCTCATCCTTTGGACTCTGCCTTCCAGCAATTTGTCTTCTTGCAGCAAACAGCCTCACTTTCAGCTTTCTATTGCGATTAGCACAAGCAGCTGAATGTTGATTGGATCGGATTCCCAACTATCAGCTGTTTCAGGTTTCAGGGATTGCCCTTGCCCATTGGTGCCTCTGCACACCCTGTTTTCAGCCTCTGCGTGCCCCATTTTCCACCCATTCCGATCCCCACCTCCCGGAATGGGCGGGGCACGCAGACGCCAAAAATGAGGTGCGCAGAAGCCGAAAATGGTTCACGGACAAATGCACGCCCGACAAATGTGCGCCGACAAAACCGCGCCGACAAAACCGCGCCCACAAAAAGTGCGCCATCCACAAACAACATAGTGGGACGCGAAAACGTTATAGCAATAGCAGTTAGACTTATATACCGCTTCATAGGGCTTTCAGCCCTCTCTAAGCGGTTTACAGAGTCAGCATATCGCCCCCACAATCCAGGTCCTCATTTTACCCACCTCGGAAGGATGGAAGGCTGAGTCAACTCTGAGCCGGTGAGATTTGAACCGCCGAACTGCAGATAACAGTCAGCTGAAGTGGCTGCAGTACAGCACTCTAACCACTGCGCCACCTCGGCTCTTATAACCCTAACCCTAACTGGTGCAGTCTTGTCGGCGCGGTTTTGTCGGCGCGCATTTGTCGGGTCACGGCTGAATATGGGGCGTGGTGAGGTGGAAAACAGGGCGCTCAGAGGCAGCAATCGGCTACGGCAATCCCTGCAGCCTGAAACAGGTGATCGGGAGGCCAATCCAACGAACAATCAGTTGCTTGTGCTAATTAGGCTGTGCTGAAATCGAAACATGCTGTTTGCTGCAAGGAGGCAAATTGCTGGGAGGCAGAGATAGATTTTATTTTTCTTGTCTTCCTCCGCAAAAGCTAGGTGTGTCTTATACTTGGGAGCATCTTATATTCCAAAAAATACGGTACTGATAAAAGGAATAAAGGGATTAAAAAAAACACCAAAATCTAACCTACTGTATAACACATCACACCCCAGGATTAATAGGATAAATTGGAACTTGGTTTTTATTCAAACTACTGAGTACCTTGTCAAAGGATTATTGTCATATAAACCCAGCCATTAGTTAATTCGGGAGGAGAAATGTGAGACAATTAAAGAGATCGGGCAAAAGGCCACCAAAATGCAAAATACTTTGTAATGTGCACATTTGGAAATAATGATTATGATTTTAGGTTTGACAAGCCCTGCCCCCCCCCCAAAATCAACCATTTTTCATCCAAACTAGCTTAAATCAATTAAGTCCCCCAATGAATCTGTTTCTCACAAAGGCTGCCTCGAATAAATCAATCCTTTTCAATTACCATTAATTTGCAAAGACTGCTGGGCAGAAAAAGTCTGTTTACCAATTGATTTTTGCGGGGACTCTCTTTTATAATGTGTCACAATTCACGTTTTGCTTGGTATTTCATAGGTAGATTCTCTGTCTCCTCCTCCTCCTCCTCCTCCTCTTCCTCCTCCTCTTCTTTTCTTCTTCCTCCTCCTCCTCCTTCTCCTCTTCTCTTTCTTTCTCCTCCTTCTCTTCCTTTTCCCCCTCCTCTTCTTCTTTCCTTTTTCTTCTTCTTCCTCCTCCCCCTCTTCCTCCTCCTCCTCCTCCTCCTCCTCCTCCTCCTCTTCTTCTTCTTCTTCTTCTTCTTCTTCTTCTTCTTCTTCTTCTTCTTCTTCTTCCTCCTCCTCCTCCTCCTCCTCCCCTCTTTCTTCCTCCTCCTTCTCTTCCTTTTCCTCCTCCTCTACTTCTTCCCTTCTTCTTCTTCTTCTTCCTCTTTCTCCTCCTCTTCCTCCTCCTCTCCCTTTTTCTTAAGCAGAAATGTTTGCTGGTTGAAAAAAAAAAACACCAACCTATTGGTAAGGGAAGAAATGCCGGAAAAATACAGTGAAGATCTAGAGTGAGCAAGAATAAATAGAAAGACATTTTAAAGAAAGAAATACTTGCCTACTTGTTTCCGTCACAGCTTGTTTCTCAGAATTTTAGAAAATGTCATTCAGTGACATCTCTTGGAGGTGAACAGACATTTTAATAACACTCTAATGGCAAAAGTTATTTGAGGTGAGAGAAAGACTATTAAACCTGGGGAAAATCCTGATTAAGTAGAGATCAGATTTAATCAAAAAGCTGAAACAAGAAAGAATGCTATAGAGAATGCAAATGTCGATGGAGATTCTCCGTCATCCAGGTCATGGTTGTCCCAAAGCTGCTTTTTCAAGAAGCAACTGGACACTTTCAGGTTTTTTTCATTGAAGATGCTTCACTTCCCATCCAAGAAATTTTAGAGCTGAAGACGCTTTTTGGATGAGAAGCGAAACATCTTCAAAGAAGAAATGAAATATTTTAGGAAATATTAAAAATGCAGGATATTATATTTCCCTGGGTGAGAAATAGAGAAACATGGTTTTTAGGCAGGAAACAGACTCACTCTTAATATCCCCCCCCCCGTAAATGGACCATAAAGTCCTGAGCCAGCCTACTCTACATAACAAAGATCTACCCCCTTCAGACAGAGCCATTTCATTGCTCTTCATTGCACCACCCAGGAAGTTTCAACCAAACTTAGCACACAGACAATCTACAAAGCTAGCTATGACCTCTGACAGCAACCAATCAGGATATTCTTCCTGTGCCCCAGGATGTTCAAAGCCCACATAGAGCATAAAACCCAGGGACTCTCAGCATCTCTTCCCTTTTCACCCAGGAGCTCCAAGGCATGTAGCAATAGCAATAGCAGTTAGACTTATATACCGCTTCATAGGGCTTTCAGCCCTCTCTAAGCGGTTTACAGAGTCAGCATATCGCCCCCACAGTCTGGGTCCTCATTTCACCCACCTCGGAAGGATGGAAGGCTGAGTCAACCCTGAGCCAGTGAGATTTGAACAGCCGAACTGCAGAACTGCAGTCAGCTGAAGTAGCCTGCAGTGCTGCATTTAACCACTGCGCCACCTTGACCCACCCACCATTAAACCATCTTTCCAAACAGCCTCCATGCTGACTCTTGTAATATTTGGCATGTTCTTTGCTTCAGCTGATATTTTCAGAGGTTTCTTTTAAAATAAAATAAAATTCTACACACCATTATTATAATAGGCACAATCACTTATTCCACTTAATATCAAAATTATTAACAAAAATGACCCCAAGCGCTAATTCTCTCTGCTCTCTGCTCATTGAGGCACACATTTTTATTAATATGCATTTGACATGTTTAATTAAAAATAAGACCTAAATAAACAGAAGAGTGACTGTATATAACCCTTGATATCGACCTGATACCCTTTCAGATTCAGCTTCCCTAATTTCCATTTTAAAAAAATCAAAGAGAAAAAAATCAGACGAAAAATCTTTTGTGCTTTAACTCAAAATATCGTATGAGAGGCACAAGCAGTGTAAGCTTGGTGGTTCTGCTTATTAAATAGAAAACTAGGAAAAAAAATACTTTTAAAAGCACACTTAAAAAAAATAATCGATGGACGGGGCCAGCATCAAGGCAATCCGAGAGCTCCGAGGGGGAAGAGGGAATGGAGCTATCAGAGGGGGTTGGACTGGATGACCTCCAAGGTCCCTTCCAACTCTGTTAACCTGTTCAAAAAAACCCAAACAACTAGATATGAATCAAATAAGTAAACGAAGGAGTCGGACACTTTTATTCAGTTGCAAAATATATGTGCCGGGAGCGAGGCATTAGCCCTTTGAATGCGCAAGCAGTGACTTTGCTCCGCTCTGCTGGGGCTCCCATCTTTCCTGGCGGGTGTGCGCCGTCACCTATGGACTGCCGAGAACCTCCTTTTGAAGCCACAGGTGGCCTTCAAAAAGACACCATCGCTTCAGTACTTTGAGGAGAATATGTTTCGCCCCTACTGGGCTTTGCAAATTGCAGCTTTTGAAAAAAGCTCTTTGCACAAGTCTCAGGCAATCAGGCCTCAGATATATTATTTAGTCTGTATTCCACCGCTTTCCTATGAGTCATTAAGGGATATATATATATATGTGTGTGTGTGTGTGTGTGTGTGTGTGTGTGTGTGTGTCTGTGTCTGTCTGTCTGTTGCGGTATCTGAGCAGCTAAATATAGCAATAGCAATAGCAGTTAGACTTATATACTGCTTCATAGGGCTTTCAGCCCTCTCTAAGCGGTTTACAGAGTCAGCATATCGCCCCCAACAACAATCCGGGTCCTCATTTTACCCACCTCGGAAGGATGGAAGGCTGAGTCAACCCTGAGCCGGTGAGATTTGAACAGCCGAACTACAGAACTACAGTCAGCTGAAGTAGCCTGCAGTGCTGCATTTAACCACTGCGCCACCTCGGCTCCTCTCCATGTATGGAGAACTTTTTTTCAATATTTATTCCTAATTCCTAATCAAGTTTCTCTGACCAGAACACATGCATTAAATCTGTCCCGAAACAGAGACCCTCTCAAAAAAGAAACCACAAGATAGTGATGAAAGAAATGTCCTTCTGGGTTCGGCTCCAAGTGGGGAAAAAGACACTGGAGACATGGAGGCTGCTTGGAAAGATGGTTTATTGTTGGATAGCGCCACATGGCTTGAGTCCTGAACAGAAAAGGTGATCACAGGCTTCTATGTTGGTGGAGAAGAAGAGAAGGGCTGAGGGAGGGGCTTGCTAGGCTTTTTATAACCTGTTCAGTCCCACCTCTCTGTTTCCTGTTCCTGTGTAAGAAATGTATTCTGTTGTCAGACTCCCATAGGGCCATGCAGGGGCAACTCTCTAGGCTGTGTTTTGAATCCAGGTTTGGTTGAGTTCTCAGATGCCATG
Organism: Thamnophis sirtalis; assembly: GCF_051295495.1. Classification (NCBI taxonomy): domain Eukaryota; kingdom Metazoa; phylum Chordata; class Lepidosauria; order Squamata; family Natricidae; genus Thamnophis; species Thamnophis sirtalis. Next base: position 6,543,681 of record NW_028261392.1, read on the forward strand.
TGGCGAGTTGGGGCCAATATTATCATGCTTTAATCCCATTCCCCCTGGAGCTGAAGTGGAGAAGTCTTTATTATGTAAAGTGGACTAGCTTGGCCTTCTTAATGGCCCATTGACAAAGTGGGGATGGGCAGGAAGCTACAGGCAGCTATTCTGCCTTTTAAAACATGTTTCTTTCTTTTCACATCCAGAGAAATCTTCTGCCTTTTCAATATTTCCTAGGATATTTCATTTTTCTGGGAGAGGGCTGGGTGATAACTTCCCACAATAGTAAGGAAGGGAGGAGAACACCCTGGGGGAAAGTACCAGGATAATAAAAATGGACACTGTGAAGAAAAGATACCACAACCATAAAAACAGGAAAAAGGAAAAGAAGAAATTAGGAGAAAGGGGGAGAAGGGGGAGCTGAACCCAGAAGGACATTTCTTCCAACAGGTTGATTGTTCTTGCTGTCAGAGAAAAATTCTCCTTATTTCCAGGTTGAATCTCTCCTTGATCAGTTTCCATCCATTATTCCTTGTCCTGCTTCCAGGTTCCTTGGAAAAATAGCTTGACCCCCCTCCTCTCTTTGACAGCCCCTCAAATATTGGAAGATGCTATCATGTCTCTCCTGGTCCTTCTCTTCCCTAGACTACCTATGCCCAGTTCATGCAATCGTTCACCGTATATTTTAGCCTCTAGTCCCCTAATCATCCTGGTTGCTCTTCTCTGCATTTTTGCCAGAGTCACATTGGAAACATGGAGGCTGCTTGGAAAGACGGTTTAATGGTGTACAGGACCAAATGGCTTGAGCTCTTGAATAGAAAAGGAGGATCAGATGCTTCCAGATGTTGGGTGAAGAAGAAGAAGAAAAAAAGAGAAGGGGCTTGCTGAGAGTCCCTGAGTTTTTTTTATACTTTCTGTTCGGCCCCATCTCTCTGTTTCCTGTTCCCGTGTAAGAAATGAATTCTGATTGGTTGTCAGACTCCCATAGGGCCATGCAGGGGCAACTTCTAGGCTGTGTTTTGAGTCCAGGTTTGGTTGAGCGTTGCTTCTTCCCAGGTGCCTTGTAGTGAGATGGCTAAAGGGCGGAATACTATCATGCCTTAATCCCATAGCCCTGGAGCTGAATGGGGGAGCTCTTTGTTATGTAGAGTAGACTCACTTAGGCCTTTTAATGGCCCATTGACAAAGGTGGGGGCTATTAAGAGTGAGTCTGCTTCCTGCCTAAAACATGTTTCTGATCCAGGGTATGTAATATTGTGCCTTTTCAATATTTCCCAGGATATTTCATTTTTCTAGGAGAGGGCTGGGTTTTTACCTTCCTACAGTCCTGTGTTGGATCTTAGGTGAGGGGCTGCTTGTTCTAATCCTATCATTCTGCTTTTCTTAGCTGTCAAACTTCCCTACAACGAGATTCGAAAGAAGTGGGGTTAAAAAAAAAACCCTATATGCAACAAATAGTGGGGAAAAAATAACTAGATAGAACCATCAAAAAAGCCTGATTTCAAGGTTTTTCCTGCGGACCTAGCAGGACCCAGTTCTGCTTGCTTTTTCCACTATTTTCTGGGTCCCCAGAAAAAAATAACCAGCCTTTTTTTTTTTTTAGATGGTTCTGGTTGATTTTCCCACGTATTCGCTGCTTGCAGGATTCTCTTGCATGCTCTTCAATGCAAGATTCAGGATTCTCTCCGCAGGCTATTCCATGCTGCAAGAACAGGCGCCGTTCCGCCTGGATCCGCCAGGGGCACCCGCGCTCCAGGCTCGCCCGCCCACCCGCGCCGCCAGATAAAGGAGACTCTCTGGGCTCCGGGCGGAAGTCGGAAAAAACTGAGGCGGCGCGCTTGCGCGCACAGGCTGGCGTCGGACTTCCGGCAGCCTGAGCGAGGCCGAGGGGGGCAGGGGCTCTCCCTCACCCTCCCCACACTCTTTTTTTAAAAAAAATAAGTAACTTGCCGAGGAGAGAAAACGCTTTCCGGATTGACCCTCTCCGGCTGCCGTGCCTCGGTTTTCCTGCGCGGGGAGGGGAGGGAGGAGCGGGAGGCGGCGGCGGCGGCGGCGGCAGCGCCATGGCTGACGCGGCGGCGGCCGCGACCCTTTCCGAGTCCGGCTGGTAAGTTACCCGAGGCCGAAAGGCCTCCGTGGCCGATTGGGGAGGCTGTCGGACGGACGGTTCGCTCTCCGGACGGCCGGTGCCTTGGTTCCGTGGTCGCGAGGGCCGCTGCTCGCTGGGGAGTGAGGGGGGGGGCGAGCGGGAGGTCAGCGAAGCTAAGCAGGGTCGGCCCTGGCCCGTCCTTGGATGGGCGACCGCTATGAAAGGCCGCCTCCCTCCCTGAGGGTGAGAGTGTGTTGTGTTTTTATACACACAAAACCCTCCCAAACAATGTGTGTTGTGCTTCTGGGCCGTTTCTGATTTCTCCCATTAGTTGCATCCCAGAAAGCCTTGCAGTGGAACATGGGCGGCAAGAGGCCATCAGTTGCATCCTGGGGATGGGGAAGGGAGACCACGGGGAGATACCAGGGAGGAAGAAGACAGGACAGGATAATAAAATATAATGGCAGAGCCAAATGTGTGTTAACGTGGGTTGAGCTCTTTCAAATTGTGTTGCATTTAAAATATAATATAACATAGCCAAATGCTTATTAATGTGGGTCTCACCCTTTCCAGTTGTGTTGCATTTTAATATAACATATAATAATACAATATAGCCAACTGTGTGTTAATGTGTGTTGAGTTTTATAAAATATACTAGAGCCAAATGCATGTTAATGGGGGTTGCGCTCTTTCAAATTGTGTTGCATCTAATATAATATAAAATATAATATAGCCAAATGTTTGTTAATGTGGGCCTCACCCTTTCCAGTTGTGTTGCATTTTAATGTAACATATAATAATATGATATAGCCAAATGTGTGTTAATGTGTGTTGTGTTTTATAAACTATACTAGAGCCAAATGCCTGTTAATGAGGGTTGCGCTCTTTCAAATTGTGTTGCATTTAATATAATATAAAATATAATATAATGTAGCCAAATGCTTGTTAATGTGGGTGGCATCCTTTCCAGTTGTGTTGTATTGTATTTTAATATAACATATAATAATATGATATAACCAAGTGTTAATGTGTGTTGTGTTTTATATAATATACTAGAGTCAAGTGCACATTAATGTGTGTTGCATATTTCCAGTTGTGTTGCATATAGTAATATAAATATAATATAATTAATACAATATAATACAATACAATAATATACTAGAGCCAAATGCATGTTAGTGTGGGTTGCACTCTTTTAAATTGTGTTGCATATACTATAATATAATAAATATAATGTACTAGAGCCAAATGGTTGTTAATGTTGGTCGCACCCTTTCCACTTCTGTTGCATTTTAATGCAAATATAATATAGCCAAATGCATGTTAATGTGTGTTGTGCTCTTTCCAGTTGTGTTGCATTTTCTATAATATAATCTAATAGGAGCCAAATACACATTGATGCATGTTGCACCCTTTCAGGTTGGGTTGTTTTTTTTTTAGAAGTTTATTTATATGCTGCCCTTTTCCCTGGGGGGACTCAGGGCGGCTTACAACTCGAAAAGGGGGGGGGGAAACAAACATTTAACACGTAGGACAATACGTCATTAAAAAACACAACATTCATACCATTCGGGTGGGTTACAGTCTTTAGCCCCAGGCCTGACGGGATAGCCAGGTTTTGAGGGCTTTGCGGAAGGTCTGGAGGGTGGTGAGGGTACGAATCTCCACGGGGAGATCGTTCCATAGGGTCGGAGCTGCCACCGAGAAGGCCTCCGCGTGGTTGCCAGTCGACATTGACCGGCAGATGGGACTCGGAGGAGGCCTAATCTATGGGATCTAATAGGTCGAGTGGAGGTGATTGGCAGTAGGCGGTCTCTCAAGTACCCAGATCCACTACCATTGGGTTGCATTTTTATATAATATAATGATAGAGTCAAACGTATGTGGATGCATGTTGCACCCTTTCCATTTGCGTTGCATTTTCTATAACACAATAACTGAGCCAAATGCAGGTTGATGCATGTTGCACCCTTTCAGGTTGGGTTGCATTTTTATATAATATAATAATAAGCCAAAATGCATGTTGATGTGTGTTGCACCCTTTCCATTTGTGTGGTGATTTCAATTTCAGAGCCCCCGGTGCTACGCATTTTTAACAGCGTTGTGAATGTTAACCTCTTTTTCCCAAATGGCTTTTGATTTACGGGTGAGGATTTGCGATAATGGAGCCAAACTGGAGGCCCTGATGCGCCAGGCCTGCATCCAACCTCTGGGACTCACCAAATTGCGAAAAGCTTTCAGGATGTATTTAAACGGCTACGCAAACTGAAAGCTTTCAACCAAATGCATCTCTTCCTGGGATGGCAAGGAAGGGAGCGGCCCTCCTAGGAAAAGTGATACGGCTTTCAGTGATGGAGAAAACACATATATTGACTTGGGTGTCTTTGAAAATGCATATGTGTGTATGTGTGTGTGTGTGTATGCTCCAACTCTCAGCTGCACATCCTTGTACTATAATTCTTGTGATTTCTATATCCTTGCAATTTATATCCTATTAGCCATGGCATTAACTTAAAGTGAATGTAGATTTAAATGGCATCCACACAACGCCACAATAATGTTGCTTAGACAACTTATGGCTGGACTTAATGCTCACCTGTTGAGGATTCTGATTAGATATATTTTAATTAGCTTTGTTTTTGATGTGGTCTCGAAATTGTAGATTACTTTGATGGGGAACAACTCTTTGAAATACCTTCCAATACCTTTTTCTGCATGAAATTGCTGTAATTTCACTCTTTGTAACTTGCTAGACTTCATACTGACTCCAATCCTTTCTTGTAGGAAAGGCTCCAGATGTGCTTGATGGATAGAATTAATAAGAAGATTAGCCACTAAGATAATAGTTTCTGAATACTATGGGCTGGCTGATTGCAGGGTATAAATCCCTTCCATTCCCCACCATTAGTTAGTACGGAGGAAACTGAGAAGCAAAACGTCTTTAAAAAAATAATAACAAAAGCCTAGTGGCCTTTAAAATGAAAACATTTTTGGGACAACCATGACCAGGATACATGAGAACCTTGATAGACGTTGTTGTTGTTGTTAGTTGCGAGGTTGTGTCCAACCCATCACGACCCCATGGACAACGTTCCTCCAGGCCTTCCTGTCCTCTACCATCCTCCAGAGTCTATTTAAGCTCACGCCTACTGCTTCAGTGACTCCATCCAGCCACCGCATTCTCTGCCGTCCCTTTCTTCTTTTGCCCTCAATCTTTCCCAGCATGAGGCTCTTCTCCAGTGAGTCCTTCCTTCTCATTAGGTGGCCAAAGTACTTGAGTTTCCTCTTCAGGATCTGGCCTTCTAAAGAGCAGTCAGGGTTGATCTCTAGGACTGACTGGTTGGATGGCCTTGAAGTCCAAGGGACTCGCAGGGGTCTTCTCCAGCACCATCGTTCAAAGGCCTCCATTCTTTGGTACTCAGCCTTCCTTATGGTCCAACTTTCACAGCCATCCATTGCAACTGGGAAAACCATAGCCTTGACTTTAAGCACTTTTGTTGGCAGAGGGATGTCTCTGCTTTTTAGTACGCTGTCTAGATCTGCCATAGCTTTCCTCTGCAGGAGCAAGCGTCTTTTAATTTCTTGGCTGCCGTCCCCATCTGCGGTGATCTTGGAGCCCAAGACAGATGTTAGACACAGCCATCTTTCCTAGCAATGGATTAAAATGTAATCCGTTTGATCAGGAGTTATTGGTGAGAATGAAGGTGGAATTGGTTTTTTAAGGGGTCTGTCTCATTTGACTAGGGTTGTGTTATCTATAAAATTTAAAAGCTTGACCAGAAATTCAGATTGTAATAAGTATTCATTTATTGAATCTTTTGAGGGGGCAGAACCCAAAACTTCTGTTGATAAGCAAGACAGTTGTTCAGGGAGTTTTCTTCATTTTGTGACCATTCTTGCTGCAGTTGTTCACTGAATCCTCCACAGTTGTTACGTTAGTTAACACGGTTGTTAGGGCTTTCCCTTTGTACTTTGCTTGTCGGAATGTCACAAAAGGGGATCACATGACACGGTCATAAATACGAGTCAGTTGCCAAGTGTCTGAATTTTGATCCTGAGACCAGGGGAGGCCGCAGTGGTCGGAAGCGTGAAGAACACTTTTTTTTCAGTGGTGTGCTTTCGAACGGTCACTTACAATGAGTTGTAAATTGGGGACTGTGTAGAGAGTGTCTGGCTAAGTAGTATATATAAATGCCTCCCTGGACAAGAAATAGACGTCTTACTCATCTCCTTGGTGTTTCTTTTTTTGATCCCTGCATGGACCAAGAATAGAGTCGGGAATGTGGGATCCTTAACTCTCTCTCTCTCTCTCTGGCCTTGGTTATTTTCTTGCAGGCATTTCATTACCAAACTAGGGAACATCATCAGTGCTACAAGGAAGTTGGAGAAAATTGGGAATATTAGAATGTGATGCCATTCTTCTTCAGTGGTCACTTTATATCAATATTACTGAATATATGTTGTTCAACTATAGCAGTGATAGGCTTGTCAGGGCTGCTCTCCGGAAAAGGCAAAACGTCTGGGTTCTAGCATCCATGCACGCCCAACTATCAGCTAGCTGGCGCTCATGTGCAGGACGGTTTTCAGTATTGCTGCATGTGAGAAATGATCGCGCTCCAGAAAAGCTGAACTTCTAGCAGGGATGCGCGCCCAACCATCAGTTGGCCGGCGCGCTCGCGTGAGGCGGTGTTCAGCATTGCCATGCGCGAGAAGCAATTGTCTCCAGAAATCTGAACTTCTGGGTTCTGTGGGTGCATGCTTGCCTGACAATCAGCTGGGCTGTTTTTGGCAGTGTCGCGTGCACGAAAACAGCTGATTGTCGTGCACGAATGCATGCCAGAAACCCAGAGGACAAACAGGCAAGGCCATGTGTGCTAGGCAACATGGCTCTCGCATGCCACTTTGGGCACGCGTGCCATACGTTTGCCATCACGGAACTGTAGGGTTGTTGAGTTTCTGAATGGTGTTTAGAGAATCCCCCAAAACCCCAATAATTGATTTATCAGGCTTATTTACTGCTTTACTTATAATTGACTCTAAGCAGGATCAGTGTCACTTATATTTGATTAGATCTACCTAAGATTTTCCCAGGTGTTGGGTTGCCAAAGGAAAAAAGGCTGGGAAAGTTTCAATTGATGACACCTTAGGTAGGAAAAAATGAAGTTAATGGGTGGAGGTGGAGATAAAGAAAATAAGAAAGTAAAATAAGATTTAGTTGTAGAAGATTAAGTTGTAGAAGAAGCTTTGGGATCAGAAAAAAAAATGAAAAAGAAAAAAAAAACGAGGAAGACTGTATTTAAGAAAGAAAATTGTTAGTCTAGAAGAGAAATCTCTCTCTACTATTTTTATTATTTGGCTGGGTTGATCCTACATGCTAAAGTCCTAAATCCGTTAGCACAACAATTGCTGTTTTTCTCTCATAACACGCTCCGTCCAGACAAATAAGCTTTTATTCAGCTTGATTAATAAGCTTATATTCAGCTTGATTCGTACATGCCAAGATCATGATTGGAATCCTACCACGATCAACAAACTACATAATGCTATTTTAACCTAAATTAGTATGTGATAAAAACCATCTCACAAATAGCCAATCAGTGAAAGTTTCACTCATTGAAAAAAAATTGACATATTTCTATATCTGTAATAATGGTCATATTTAAATGTATTGTTGACCTGCACTTATAACATTAATGGAAATTGGTGGTGAGATGTATTTGGTATTTTCTATGACTGCCGTTTTTTTTTCCTTTGCATTTATAATCTAGCTTGATAGAAGAATCATTAAGTTATTGAAACCTTGAACACTTGTTTTATGGGCCCATTAAAACTATTGCTTTCCTGTAGAAAATGATTTTTGTTCCTTTTAAGTGTCCTCCCCATATGCCATCATAACAGTGAATGCCAAGTAAAAAGAGTAAACTTAATGTAATTACATTTCTCTGTCTCTCTCCCTGAAGTGGTGAAATTGTTACTTTGAGGACAACTGTGTTTCTGTCTGTCAATACATTGGTTTTGTGTTCCTCGAAATTGTCTTATTCCATATAAGATGCAATTTATCCAAAGCAAACAGAATTTGTTTACTGCTTTTACTTGTGTTCTAAGAATTCCAATGCTTTCTTATAATGGAGAGAAAGACTAATGATATCATTCTTCCAATATCTGAGGGGTTACCACCAAGAAGAAGGGGTCAACCTATTTTCCAAAGCACCTGAAGGCAGGACAAGAAACAATAGATGGAAACTAATCAAGGAGAGAAAACCAACCCTAGAAAGAAACAGAAATTCCCTGACAATTAGAACAATTAATGACTTGCCTCCAGAAGTTATGGGTGCTTCAACACTGGAGGTTTTAAAGAAGGGATTGGACAACCATTTATCTGAAATGTGTTTGAATATTAGTAGCTCAGGTTGGTAGTTAGGCTGTTGGTTTGACAATTTGGTTACAAACATTTCATCACCGTTTGAGGAGACATCATCAGTGTGTTTTGAGTTGTGCTCATCTGTCAAAACACAGGTCTTTATATACCTTTTTATGGGATGCAATTTAGTCTGAATGTTGTTTGAATATTTCTGAGTCTTAAGATATTTGAGTCGTCAAACAACATTCAGACTAATCTGCATCTCATAAAAAGATAACTAAAGACTGATAGGCAAGCACAACTCGAAACGCACTGACGAGGTCTCCTCAAATGGTGACGAAATGTTTGCAACCAAATTGCCAAGCTTGGAGCTCAAACCAACAGCCTAAGCATTTACCTAAAATGATATAGTATTTCTTACCTTGAGTAGGTTGGGCTGGAAAACCTGCAAGGTCTCTTCCAACTCTGTTATTCTGATCCTTGTTTTTTTCCCCCCATTGTCCTTTTTAATTTTATGGATTTCTTCCTCTTTCAAACTTCTTACCTTATTCTTAATAAGGAAAAGAGCTGAGTTCATCTTAATTTCTCCCATCCTTAGAGCACTCTAAGCTTATATTCCTTAAAAGTGGGTAGAAGTAACCAATCAAATTGTTTTGGTAATGTGTACCAAACTCTTTTCCTATGTAATCTTTTCTTTGTGATGAAGGCTAATAATTTCTAGTTTTCAATTATGAGCACTTGGATAAAATACGTTTTCATGTTTACACTCAGTTTTTCTGCATGCTGTTGCTTTTTTTTTTTTTTAACTTACCACTCTCTTAGGTTTTAAACTGTTAAAAGCTTAAATTATAGGTCATGCAAAATGCTATTTATATGTCTGGAAACTTAATTTGAAGCTTCTTATATTTTCCCACTACTGCTTGTCCTCATCTGGGTTTGAACAAATTGGCAAATGTCATTATTCCTGTTGGAGCTATTACTGTTTTTCAGCTCTTACTAAAATAGCTGTGTGCTATACAAAACATATTTATGAAGTGCCACTCGTGTGTTACAATAGCTCAGCATTGTTGGCCCTTAACAATTGTATAAATCTAACAGCACTGGCTTTACCGCTAACAGTGTTGATGAATTGCCGACTACATATACTTCAGCCCATTTCTGATTTAAAGCCGTATCTCTTCTGTTATCTGCTCTAAATTTAAATCAGTAAATTTAAATCAGCCAGTAGTAAAAACGAAGCATTTATTCCTGGATCTTACAAGAGCCAGTTTAGGTGTGGTTATTAAGCTGCTGTCTTAGATACCAGGAGATTATGAGTTCTAGTCTTGGCATGAAAGCTCTCTGGCTGACTTTGGGTCAGTCACCAGAGGATGGTGAGTTCTAGTCCTACCTTAGGCAGGGAAGCCAGCTGTGTGATTTTTGGGCCTAGGAGACGGTGAATTCTAGTCCCACCTCAAGCCTGAAAACCAACTAGGTGTCTTTGTGCTAGTTACTCTCTCTCAGATTAGTAAATATCTTCCATTTTCGTTCAGGCTTTGAAGTAAATTCATTTTCTGCCTTCCTATTAATGATTGACATTTTCCATGGCTGGGATGAGAAGTCTAGTGTTAACTTTGATCTAGATCTGTAACTCATTCACCCGTTTTCTCCTTTCTGTGGTTAATTGCCAATAACCAGTTTTAAGGCGTAGTCTGAGGGGAATGGAACATATTGATGCAGTTTAAAACCTTGGGATCTCAGCATCCAACATTATTATCCCTGGATCAGTTGGAAGACAAGCAGGAAGTGGAAAGCCACTTTTGAAACTGTACGAAAGAAAATTGTTTTCTTTAGTTGTTAAAAGAAGAACCCAAATCCATAATTTCAAAAGCTAATAATGACTAAAGTTATAAAAAAACTATGTATACATTAGTTCTTTTTTAAAAATTGGGAGTCTTATTATTCATAAGATACTGGTATCTTAGGGAATGGAGAGGTGTGTTAAAACGAGGCTCTTTGGGAAGTGCTAAGAACTTTATAAATGGAAAATTGGGCTGCATCAGACAACTCCTGCTCTCCGTTGTCTATTGAATGATTATTATCTAATGTACAGCTCTGATTAAAACAGCATTTTGCAATTACTGGATTGTTATTAGTCTGAATTTCTAATAAACTTAACTGAAGTTCTGGTTTTTTTCTCCCCCCACCCCCATTTAAATAGGTACCTGTCAGATGAAGGGATTGAGGCTTGCACAAACTCATCTGAAAAAGTCAACATCAATGATATTATCCTGATTGCACTTAATGTAGGTACAATTTGCAAAATTTTAAAATGTATACTTAAGTCGGGTCCTGTGGTCACTAGTTAGTTAGATTTTTAAATACACTAACTAGCTCTAAAAGTGAAAATGTCCTACGATGGTTATTTTATTTTTCCCTTGGCAAATATTGTTTAGCCTTCTGTTTTGTATTGTTCAAATTTACACCTGGTTAGCAATGTATTGTTTGTAAGTAAATATAAAGCTATATTAAGTGAAGAGATATTTTTAGAGAGGGAGGCAGGCAATCAATCAATCAGAATAGAGCTGGAAGAGACATTGGAAGTCTTTTAGTCTAACCTTCTGCTCAAGCAGAAGATCCTATACCATTTCAGACAAGTGACTGTCCAGTCTCTTAAAAACCTCTAGGAAGAAAGGGAGGGAGGGACAATAGGAAGAATAGAAAGGGAACAATAAGGGAGAGGAAAACGGGAAGGAAAGGAGGGAGGAAGAATGAATAGGAAGGGAGCTATACAGAAGAAGGAAGGAAGGAAGGAAGGAAGGAAGGAAGGAAGGAAGGAAGGAAGGGAGCTATACAGAAGAAGGAAGGAAGGAAGGACGGACAGCCCAAATCTGATTTCTGTTTAGAATTTCTTTAGAAGTGTATATTAAAATTTTGCTTCATCTTGCTAAAGGACAAAGCTCAAAGTATATGTCAGTGTACTTTATTTTTCTTCCTGTGTTTAGTAGGATACAAATAATAGTCAGTTAGATTGCAAGGTGATTTCTAGATTACATATTACAATTTGCCTAGAATGTCAATAATATTAGGATAAAACTGGTTACACTTTAGTTTTACTTGTGTCATATTGGTTTAAATTGTTCATGTCAAAACTGCTACCGTCTTTATTATTAAGGAAGGTACCTGTAGAATGAGGGCAGCTAAGGATAACGTACACAGTCCTCACTTTCTCTACTTATTAAAACATTTTATGGAAGCTTTGATTGTCCAAAACCATAACGGATGACAGGAGACAATATCTTTGGGGTCATCTGGTGACATTCTTGATATCTGGAAGATTTGAATGTTGTCCGTAAGAGGAGTAAATGATTTTTTTTTTTAAGCAAATAACAGGGAAAAGAGAAAAGTAGAAACTTTTTTTTGTAAATTCTGTGAAGAGAAACAGACGTATGTAATAGAGCAGAATAAAAGATCTGCAGTGGATTTTATTGAGACGTAATAAAGTGGTGATTTAATTATAATTAAATCCATTCTTATACTGAAGTGGCAGACGAATGAATATCCGTTTAAAAGCACGAGTGGTTTGATTGCTTATGAAGAATATAGGAATTACAAGGATGATAAGTTCAGAATGTGAAACACTATTCTTTGATAGTGTCAGAAGTGGAGGGAAATAGACAATGAAGGCAAAGTGAGAAGCTTATTGTTTTTTTAAAAAAATAAAAGCCTAGTCTAAAGTAGAATTTTGCAAGAAGAGAAAGTATAAGTTCCTATTTGAAAAAAAGTCACAAGATAGATTTCCAAATGGCAAGTGGTAAAACATACAATGATATGAAAACTGGTAGAACACACAGTAAAATAACCGATGATAGGTTGAAACAAACAAAATGTTAAAAGGTTAGGATATTTATATAGTTACTTACTGAGCACATCTAAATTATTATTAAAGTAAACCAAAATATCTTTACAATCCCCAAGACATGTCACAACTTACTGTTTGGAAATTGAAAGTTGAAAAATTTGACAGGCCCAAATTAATTGTGTATGTAAGTAAAAACTGAAGTTTTCAGGATAAAAGAACCGCACCTACTGTTTATATTTTCTACTTTCAGGTTACTAGCCGTTGCACATCCCAAGTATTGTGTTACCTAGTAATTTCTGAATGTTTTTCTTTTAAAAAAAGGTTTAACACTAAAAACTACAGAATAAAAGTACTGTAACCAAAAAAAAAAAAAAAGTTTAAATTTTTAAAAATGATCTGTATGCTCAAAACACTTGCAATTTTCTGTCCAGCGTGATGCTTACATGCTTTGAAAGTGATCTGTTAGGGAAAAAATAATAATTCATTAAACATTGACCAAGTTTGAATCCATTTTCTTCTTCATTATTGAGTTTTTCAAAACTCTTCATTGTCAATGTTTTCATCTAGTAAGATTTCCTAAACTCTTAAAAATCATGCATCTCGTGAAAAATGTCTTTTTAATTGGGGACTGCTTTGCAATAAGAAATTCGCAGCTAATGGGATGAACTGAACCTATTTCTGGTGATGCATTGATTTATATGTCTTTAGAAATAAGGCAATAAACCAAGACCTTCCTGGTTTACAGATTCAAATTTGATCTGTTAAGTTTAGCCGAAGATTTATTTTCATGTTTTTTTTACTATTATAATGCGAGTTCCTTCAATACTTCTTTGCCTATTTTTGAAGGGCGCGGAGGAAATATCCATTATTCAAAGCATATTTTCATCCAGAGATCCTTAAAACCTTCAACTTTGTTTACTGTCTTGTTTTGACAGGCGAAATGAGGGGGATAGATATTTATTAACTTACTTGTCACTATGTGGAAAATTAAAAGAGGAGAAGAGCGGTATCCTAAGATCCTTTCAAGTCCTTTAATATTATTATTCTTCAGTTCAGAATTGTGTGAGGAGTTCTGTCCAATAGGTTTCCTCCTCATTTCTCATTGACCATCTTCCCTTGTTCTTCCTAAAATGTTCTCCCAGTTTGTCGCAGGAAACTTTTCTTTGCAGTCGATTTGCTTCTTTCTAATGCTGAAATTAGACGATGCTTAAAAAGATGTTGAGACTCTAGAAAAAGTGTAGAGAAGAGCAACCAATAGGATTAGGGGACTAGAGACTAAAACATATGATGAACGGTTGCAGGAACTGGGCATGGCTAGTCTAGTGAAGAGAAGGACCAGGGAACACATGATAGCAGTCTTCCAATATTTGAGGGGCTGCCACAGAGAGGAGGGGGTCAACCTGTTTTTCCAAAACACCTGAAGGCCAGACAAGGAATCATGGATGGAAACTGAACAAGGAGAGATTCAACCTAGAAATCAGGAGAAATTTCCCGATGGTGGGAGCAATCAACCCATGGAACAGAAGTTGCCTTCGGAAGTTGTGGGAGCTTCATCACTGGAAGCTTTCGGGAAGAGACTGGACTGCCATCTGTCAGAAATGGTGTAGGGTCTCCTGCTTGGGTGGGGTGGGGGTGTTGACTAGATGACCTACAAGATCCCTTCCAACTCTTGTTAATCTTCTTGATTCATGAGGTTACAAAGATCTTGGTTTATCAACCAGCTTATTGCAGGTTCTGATATGGGCGGAGAGGCAATGATTGGGCCCAGGTCCCCTAAGCTGGCTTCCATGCCCATGGATCTCCTAGTCCCCAACCTTATGTACAGATAAGTCTTCAACTTACGACTGGTTGTTCAGTGACTGTCTGAAGTTATGGCAGATGCCAAAAAAGAGACTTAGAAGCTGATTCCAACATCTGCCTCAGCGTGGTGACATGCGAGCATTATGGATGTTCGGCAGCCAGTCCCACATGCGTGGCCACTCACAGCACCCTGCAGCCACGTGGCCACGAATTATGGTGTATTTTGCAAGAATCAGCTTTTCCTTCTAGCTCCCTACAAAAAGCCCCGTACCAAACTAGAGGTTCAGTACAGTGATTGATAGCTGTAATTGTGTGGTTCAGTTGCGATTATAACTCAGTCAGAATAGGTCCTGGAAGGAACATTGGAGGTCTTCTAGTCCAATCCTCTGCTCAAGCAGGAGACCCTAGACCATTTCAGACAAGTGACTGTCCATTTTCTTCTTAAAAGCATCTAGTGATGAAGCACCCACAACTTCCGGTGGCAAGCCGTTCCACTGGTTAATTGTCTGCACTGTTAGGAAGTTTCTCCTTAATTCTCCTAATTCCTTGATTAGCTTCTGTCCATTGTTTCTTGTCCTACCCCCTGGTGCTTTGGAAAATAAATTTGACCCCCTAATCTTTGTGGCAACCTCTCAAATACTGGAATACAGTTATTATGTCCTCCTTAGTCCTTCTTTTCCCAACTTGGTCAATTAGAAAAGAAAGGCTTTCGAATCCATTGTTCGCAAAAGTATGCTTTACAAAAAAAAAAAAAATCTCTGGTTATAGAGATTCAAAGCCGGATCTGAGATTGCCCGGCTCGAAGCACATGGTTCCCTTTTCTCCTTCATTCTCCTAATTTCTTGATTATTCTCTTTGGTGCTTTGGAAAATAAATCGATCCCCACTTCTTGGTGGCAGCCTCTCAAATACTCCAATACTGGGTTACCTATATGTTTTCTGAGACACTGAACCAAATAGAAACGAGTTAGAACATTTGTTGTCTTTTTTTTAATAGTCTACAATGAATCTTAATGGAAATAGTGAGGTGGGTGAACCAGTATTTAAGCTGCAACCCCAAATGGCTTGTTATAAAATTAAAGCAATTCTCTCTGGAGTCTGATGATTTGCTCGATATTAATGGTAAACACTGTTCAAACTATTACCAAAAGTGAAAAAATTGGGGCAAAAGTTATTTGCTTTTGGTAGCTCTTCTGCTCATCAGGCGCTTGCAAAGTTGCATTTTAATATCTTTTTAAAAAAAACACAGTTTCATTGCAATTTTTTTCATCATACATACGTACTTTGTGAACAGAATGTTGACCAGGTCATATCTTATACATCATATTTATAATCATAGTTTCAATATATTCTAATCTTCCCACTTTTATCAATATTCATCTCTTTTATATAATCCTTTATCTTTTTCCATTAATTCATTTAAGCTTACATATCATTACTAAACACCCTTTTCTTTTTGTCTTCAATTAATTACTATTAATTCTTCTTTACAAGTTAATCATTTTTAACCATAGCTTTACTATTTTTGAAGGGTGCCTTAAGTTGCAAAAAAAAAGAAAAAGAAAATGCAGTTTATAAGATGTGGGGGAAAAATACTAAACCTACATTGATTGCCGTGGCCTGTGGTCAAATCATCTTTATTGCAAATTTTGATCCCTTTTTTCCTCCTGTCTCTGCCTTTGAAAAGGAACATTAACCTTTAATGTTTCTTTCTTTCAACTTTAGACAGACTTGAGAGCCATTGGCAAGAAGTTCCTCCCAGGCGACATCAATGGCGGAAAAGTAGAAAAGGTAAATGATGTTGATGATGTTGATGATGATGATAATAATAATAATCAGATGGTCAAGGTCTTATGGGATTTTCGCATACAAACGAACAAAATACTGGCACATAATACACCAGACATCACACTGGTTGAGAAAAACAAGGTTACAATCATAGACATCGCAATACCAGGTGATAGCAGGGTCGATGAGAAGGGATATGAAAAAAATCACAAAATATGAGGACTTAAAAATCAAAATTCAAAATAATAATAATCAAAATAATAATAATAATTTCGGTTGGCTGAGTTTCATGTTTAATGAATTAAGTATATAATAATAATAAAAAATCTTCGTTCTGTCTTTAATAAGCTTTTGCAAAAGTTTGAAAAACCTGCTTTGCTCAGCCTGCCCTTCAGCGATGTATCTCTGGAGTGTTTTTGTTTTGTTTTGTATGTGTGTGTGTGTGTGTGTGTGTGTTTTTTATTACAAAGCGTTGCCGTTTTTCTCCAAAGAAGAAAAGTAGTAAAAGAGCGAATGTAGAATATTCTCCGTGGACTGTAGAAACATGATTCAGCCACAAGATGGCTGTATTTGATTAAACTTGAAGAAAATAATGTTAAATGTGCTGAGTGACAGTTTTTTTCTTTTTTATTGTAGAGTTAAAATATAGTTCAGACTGGTCAGTCATGATCATCGGGCGTATAAAAAGAAGGTTGATTTTTTCCCCCCAACACTGTCCTGGTTGATTTTTCAACACTGTTTTTGAATAGGTTGTACCAATTTAAAGCTAAAACAAGGAAAACACTATTTCACCCCTCCTGATTAAATAGGGTTGGATTATTTTAGACATTCTAAGTTAGGAAGTTGGATGTTTTCTGCAAACATCTTGGAAAAATCTTAGTTATATGCTTGAAATGTGGGTACCTGGTGGCGTGGGGTTTTTTTGCCTGTTATTGTTGCTATACTGAAGGTAGGATTTAAGATTTTTTAGCTTAAAGTATTAAGATAATTCTCTCTTCCCCGAGAATATAATATTTTCAGAAATATCTTAAGAGTTCAGCCTATCTAACATTTTAAAAAAAGCTTCTTTAAACATGTCTTAATATGCAGGTATGTGTATGGATGTACATGTGGTTGTAGACTTACAGCCACAATTGAGTCTTAAATTTCTGTTGTTAAGTAAGACGTTTTTAAGTGAGTCTTGCTCCATTTGGCGACTTTTCTTGCCACCATTGGTAAGTGAATCCCTGCAGTTGTTAAGTTAAGAACATGGTCCTTAAGTGAATCAGGCTTCCCTATTGACTTTGCTTATCAGACGATTGCAAAAGAGGAACACATGACCACCGTCATAAATATGAATCCGCTGCCAAGTACCTGAATTTTGATCTCGTGTCCTTGCGGATGCTGCAGTAGTTGTAAGCAGTGGCGGGTTGCTCTTACCGTCGCTACCGGTACACTGCTCACGGGGCCGCGCGTCCTGTTTGGGCACATGTGCCGCACATGCGTGCGCAATCCACCACCCTTGCGACACCCAGCTGCTTGTTAGGGCTTGCGCAGGCGCCAGACACTGTACGTGTGCGCGCAGTTGGCCGGTAGCTTTAAAAACAGGTATAGAACACAGGCTGGCGGGTGGGCCAAACAAGCCACCGTACCGGTACACTGTCAGCTGTTCCCGCCTACTACTGGTATGGCCATACCGTACCGGGTGGAACCCACCACTGGTTGTAAGTGTGAGAAACAGTCATAAGTCACATTTTTCAGAGCTGTTGTAACTTCAAATGGTCACTAAACGTACTGTTGTAAGTAGAGCACTATCTGTAACATATTTGTGGTTGCTGAGCATGTTCTTCAGACTGCTGTAGAAATCCCCTTCATTTATTTATTTATTTATTTATTTATTTATTTATTAGACTTATATACCACTTCATAGGGATTTCAGCCCTCTCTAAGCGGTTTACAAATTTTTTAGCAAATTGAGCCAGCAACTTGCCCCCACAGTCCGGGTCCTCATTTCACCCACCTCGGAAGGATGGAAGGCGGAGTCGACCTTGAGCCGGTGAGATTTGAACCGCTGAACTGCAGATCACAGTCAGCTGAAGTGGCCTGCAGTAATGCACACTAACCACTGCGCCACCTCATTTTCAAAGTCTCTTTAATTGTACCATACAGGAGGACGCTGGCATTTCAAGGCACAACCAGAATCGCCATGAGTTCACAAATAATTGGACATATTTTTAAACCTCTCACTTAAGCATCAAGAGAGAAATTCAGTCACGCTTTTATCTTCCTTGGTGTATTAAAGTGACTAAACTCAGCACAGAAAGTGATAATACGGTACACAATTTGGCAGTTGTTTTCATAGGGATGTTCCGACGTCTCCTAGATTACCCTGTTTCCCCAAAAATAAGACCTCCCAGGATAATAACCCAATTGGTCTTTTGAGCACATGCGCTAAAATAAGCCCTCCCCCCAAATATTGCAACACAGCAGCAGCCATGAGGTGACCACGCTCGCCACCTCCTGCACCTCAAAAATAATAAGACCTCCCCGAAAATAATGCCAAGTGCTTATTTCGAGGGTCAAAAGAAAGTAAGACCCTGTCTTATTTTCGAGGAAACACGGTATCCTTTTCTTGGGTTGTGGCAAATATAGAGGCACAAAGCAGAAGCAGATAATCTCCGGCTAACATGATCCACCAGTGGGGATGTGTTAAACATTCCAATTAGTAGACTCAAGAATAGCTGGATACAACCTCTCAATACTCAGTTATAAATGATGGGTTACTTTTCATCTCTTAATAAGTTATATTGCTTTAAGATTAAGTAGGAGACCTTCCTCATAAAATAGCTTAAATACATTACTTGAAATAGTATGTCTATGGAGATTCTCAGTTATTCAGGTCATGGTTCTCCCAAAAGTACTTTTTCCAAGTGGCAACTGGACTTTCTGGTATGATACTATTCAGTGGTGGGTTTCCATTTTTTTAAACTACTGGTTCGTTTGCGCACATACAATGCTTCTGCGCATGCGCAGAAGCTTCCGGGTAGGTGGGTGGAGCCTCCCGCCGCCGTCGTTACTGGTTCGCCCGATTCGGGCCAAACCGGCAGAAACCTACTTTTGGTACCATTCTGGTGCCAGAAATTCCAGTTGCCTCTTGGGAAAAAAACACCTTTGGGACATTGAAATAGTATGAAAATCCTAAGTTTGTAATTACAGTAGAGAGACTTATTGTAGGGGATGCCCAGGCTGAGCCAGAGGGAAGGGTCAAGCCCGTCATCAGCCTCAAATCTCTGCGTACCCACAAGAGATCTAAGTCCAGCCCACCTTGAATTCCATTGACTCTTCTCTACCACCTATTTGCTTTGACTGTTAGTATTTCAGGTTCTTTTAGAGAACACAAGCAATAAACCTTTATTATTCTTTTGAGCTGTCGGAACTGGACCTGATTTTCCTGTGCTCGACAATTGTGCCCTTATGAGCTGCGGCAGTCCCATTTCAGCAAGAAACCAAAACCAAAACTTGGGAATGAGTTAAACAAAAGCGTTTTCCCCATGCCTTTTTGGGGTGTCAGTCCAACTTTTTTTCATACAGTTGTTTCCCCCCCCCCCCTTTTGTCATCACAGCTAGAAGGCCCCTGTGTCCTGCAGATTCAAAAAATCCGCAATGTAACTGCACCAAAGGACAATGAAGAATCTTCGGTGGCTCCCAGAATGCTGCGTTTGCAGATGACCGACGGGCACACCAGCTGCACGGCGATAGAATATACTTGCATGTCAAAAATAAGGTAAACAAAGCTTGTTTGTGCTTTCTGATGACTCTTGCAGCTTTTAACACATCACGTTTTTCCAGTGCTGAAGAGTTTTCTCTAAGAAGTAATTATTTTGTCGGCAAGATTTTTCTTTTCTTAAAAAAAAAAGAAAAAAAGGACAGTGCTGGGTTCCAAGTTAAGATGAAACATTTTATAAGATGGCGCAGTGGTTAGAATGCAGTGCCGCAGGCTAACTCCTCACTTCACGAGTTTGCTTCTGATTGGCTCAAGATTCACTTTCCATCCTTCCGAAGTCGGTAAAATGAAGACTCAGATTGTTGGGGGCAAGAGGCTGACTCTGTAAATCGCTGAAAAGCACTATGAAGCAGTATATGCCTAATTGCTATTCCTGTTTTTGTGTAGAGTATATGGCCAGTAGTATTAGGAATAAGACTTATATAGCAATAGCAATAGCAATAGCAATAGCAGTAGACTTATATACCGCTTCATAGGCCTTTCAGGCCTCTCTAAGCGGTTTACAGAGAGTCAGCATATTGCCCCCAACAATCTGGGTCCTCATTTTACCCACCTCGGAAGGATGGAAGATGCTTCACAGAACTTCACAGCCCTCTCTAAGTGGTTTACAGAGTCAGCCTGTTGCCCCCAAAAATCTGGGCCCTCATTTTACCAAACTCGGAAGGCTGAGTCAACTTTGAGCCGGTGGGACTTGAGCTGCCAAACTGCTGGCAGCCAGCAGAAGTAGCCTGCATACTGCACTCTAACCACTGCGGCCAAGCCTGATTAGTTATGAAAGTTGAATTAGGTGCAACATTATAATAATTAAAGTTTCTCCTTCAGGTTTCTTGGGTAGCTCGGTGTGCACTTATGGTACCCATTGAGCCATGGTGGGGCAGTGGTTAGAGTGCAGTCCTGCAGGCTATCTCTGCTGACTGCAGGCTGCCTGCAATTTGGCAGTTCAAATCCCACCAGGATCAAGGTTGACTCGGCCTTCCATCCTTCCGAGGTGGGTAAAACGAAGAACCAGATTGCTGGGGGCAATATGCGGACTCTAAACCGTTGCAAAGCAGAGGGCTGCAAAACACTGTAAAGCAGTATATAAGTCTTAAGTGCTATTGCTATCTCAGCAGTAGCCCTCAGCAAGGAGCCGAGTTGGCGCAGTGGTTAGGGTGCAGTACTGCAGGCCACTTCAGCTGACTGCTATCTGCAGTTCGGCGGTTCAGATCTCACCGGCTCAAGGTTGACTCAGCCTTCCATCCTTCCAAGGTGGGTGAAATGAGGACCCAGACTGTGGGGGCGACATGCTGACTCTGTAAACCGCTTAGAGTGGGCTGAAAGCCCTATGAAGCGGTATATAAGTCTAACTGCTATTGCTAGTAGTAGGCTGGAATTTGGGCCACAGAGAGAAAACAACATTTATAGGTGAGATTTCAATGACCCATTTGTCTGAAGTTCATTACTGATGTGCTATTAATTTTCGCAATGAAGTGTGTCCAAGGGAAATAGCATTACTACCGTGTTTTGACCGAGGGCTTATTATTACTGAGGGCTTATTTTTTGGGGAGGGCTTATTTTAGCACATGTGCTCAAAAGCCCGATTGGGCTTATTATCCAGAGAGGTCTTATTTTCGGGGAAACGGTAATATTAAATTCGTCTGCTTTTGAACAAAGGATTTTCCCCACCATTATTCATATGTTATTTTTAGGCAAAAGTAGTGACAGTTGATGCTGGAGGCAAGCTGGTAGTTCGGTAGTTTTACTATCGATGAAATTACAGCTCACATTATCTCAAGGGGGAGTTTGCACACTTTCCAATTTCTTTTTACTGACGCTGTGAAAACACTATTAACGCATTACACGCATAGATGAATAGTGAAAATGGCTCGCGGAGCTTCCCAACTCTTGGGTTTAAAAAAAAAAAAACTGAAACATTCCTATTCCCTTTAAAAAAGAAGTCAGTGCATTTATTTATTTTTTCATTGTGGAATACATAATACATGCATAATAATTCCAAGGACATGAATTGACCCGTGACCCAACAAATGCGCGAACGACAAAAGCGCGCCGACAAAACCGCGGCGCTAAAACCGCGATGTCAAAACCGCGCCGACAACAGCGCGCCGACAACAGCGTGCCGACAGAAGCGCGATTTAAGTTAAGGTAAGGTTTAGGTTTAGGGTTAGGTTTAGAGCGCGCTTCTGTCAGCGCGCTGTTGTTGGCACGCTTCAGCGCTCATTCGTCGGCACGGTTTTGTCGGCGCGGTTTTGTCACCGCGGTTTAGTCAGGCGCGCTTTTGTTGTTTGCGCATTTGTGGTGGAACCGAATTGACCCAGCATCACTAATAATAGCAGGAAAAAAGCTCGGGCTACAAGCATCTCTGTCAGGCGTGCCTCCATCAATAAACAAGAAAGAAAACTCCCAACTCCATTGTTCATGGAATTAAAATACTTTTACTGGTTATGAAAAGATAGCAGAGAAAGTAAAGCTGGATCTGAGCCAGAAAGGCGCGAACAAGTACATATCAAATGATAACCCAACCGTCTCCCTCCAACAACCCCACCCCTGTGTCCAATCTGCAACTCCCTTCGGTGTCATGTGGGGTGCATCTCCAAAAGGCATCATCATGTTGGTATGCCAGACGGTTGACCTTGACCAGGTCCAATCACCGGCCACCAGCATGCGCAGAAGATGGTGAGAAGAATGCTCCCTTTTCCATATCACCTCCTGTACCATTTATTCCCATCCCAAATACCATGCCCCCACCCTCCCCGTTTCTACGGCAGCCGATAGCAAGTAAGCGAAGCAGAGGCTGACAATCTCTCTAATAAAATTACGTCCAAAAATTTCTGAGTAGTTTGAATTTAGATTTGGGCAAGGGGAAAGAGCCAGATTCTACTTTTGAGATTAAGTGGAGTTTTTAACCTTTTAGATATTAAGTTTTATTTATTTTTTAAAAAAATGATGTGCTTTTATTTGGACTGCACCAGTTTCAGACTATCTGTCAACCAGAGCTGGAAGGGACTTTTGAGGTCTTCTAGACCAACTCTGAAGCGGGAGACCCTATACCCGTCATGGCGAACCCAGGGCATGTGGGCCAGAGGTAGCACACAGAGCCCTCTCTGTAGGCGTGCGTGCCATCACCAGCTGTTCTTTTGGTTTCCGCACATGTGCACCAGCCAGCTGGTTTTCGGGTTTCTGCCGCTCCAACATGCGTGTGTGCGTGTTCCAGTTTTGGCACTTCATGCCGAAAACGTTTTCCGCCATTGCCCTACACCATTTCAGACAAGTGACTGTCTCTTCTTAAAAACCTCCAGGGACGAAGCACCCACAATGTCTAAAGGTTCCCATCACCTCAGTTAGATCGTGGAAATTATTGAGATCTGATTTCCTCAATATTCTGTCCGTTTGATGGATGGACTTGGCGGCCGAAAATGATGGATGTTCTTTGTGGCTTGAAATCGTGTTTTTTTTTCGTTTCCCTGCTTTGACAATAAACAATGGATACGCGCGTTGGGAATTGTTCAGCAAGCCATGCTTTCAAAGGCCGCTGTCAGAAAGAGAACAGAGATGGATTCTGACACTTCCTGGACGAAGTGATAATGATGGCCCACATCTTTTCCATGGCTTTCAGCTATCTTGTAAAATGCAGACTAGTTATTTACTTGCAGAGAGGGTGTTATTTTTATCGACTCATTAAAACAAGGCAGTACGGTTTTCAGCATGCTGGTCACAGCCAGGCTTCGAACTAACAGAGAACATGCATAAAACAATTTGGATTGTCGCACTTGAGTTGAATTAGAGCAGGAGTGTCAAACTCGATTTCGTTGAGGGCTGCACCAGGGTTGTGGTTGACCTTGGGTGGACATGGCCAGCTTGATGTCACAAATTGTAAAATCAATTTTTTTCCCCACTGAAAATTGTTCCGCGCATGCGCAGAACCGAAAAACAAGATGGCGGCCGTGAAGGACAACCGGTTTGGGGGCATGGCAGGCATGGGTCTTTGCCGGTTCCAGCGACCCAGGCTGCCAAGTTACTACCAGTTCAGCCTAACCGGTAGGAATCCACCTCTGTGCCTGTGACCCGAGCCCTCTGCCAGTGAAAACGGCTCCCGCACTCCGTTTTCACTGGCAAAGGGTTGCAGGAGGCCGTCCCAGCCAGAAATGGAGCACGCGGCCCTCCCACGCTCCATTTTCGCTGGCAGAGGCACCACGGGCTGGTCTTTCGCTGTTTTCAAGGCGGCCCCACGGGCCAGATCTAAGCACCCGACATAGAGCACTGTAACTTGAATAACGCCATCTCGTCCTAACACTTATATTCTTATTCTTTCTTCTTTTTTTTCCACGTAGTCTGAACACCCCTCCCGGAACAAAAATTAAGCTGCTGGGAATCGTGGAAGTGAAAAATGGCTTTCTCCTTCTGGATGACAGCAACACGGTGGTTCTTGGAGGGGAAGTGGAGCACCTGATAGAAAAATGGGAGTTGCAAAGGGTGAGGTAACATTTCCCCACCTTAAGCCAAAAATGTTAAAACTCCAGGTGGCGTGTTGGACACATTTAAGGATGATGTGTTTTTACTTCGTTTTACTGCAGCGACGCCAATATTTTATCTAGATTAGATCTAGATACGTTATGTAGATATATTCTTTTCCAGGGAAAAGAAGAACTAGGGGTGACACAATAGCAGCATTCCAGTATTTGAGGGGCTGCCCCAAAGAAGAGGGGGGTCAACTTATTTTCCAAAGCACCTGAAGGCAAGACAAGAAGCCATGGAGGGAAACGTATCAAGAAGATGAAGCAATCTGAAATTAAGGAGAAGCGTCCTAACAGTGATAACAATTACCGTATTTTTGGAGTATAAGATGCACCCCCCCCCCTTAAAAGTGGATGAAAATTTAGGTGCGTCTTATAGACTGAATACGGGCGTTTTTGGCCTCCACAAATCACATTTTTGCCTTCCCCGACCCCCACAAGCGCTCTGCAGTGCTTTTCACAGCCTGTTTTTTTGCCAAAAAAACAGGCTCATTTTTGGGCTCCCAAGCCCTCCACGAGACATGTTTTTGCCCTCCCAGCCCCTAGAAGCACTCTGCAGGCCAAAAATGCATTTTGGGCAAAAACAGGCTGTGTGAAGCTCTGCAGAGTGCTTCTTGAGGCTCGGGAATTGAAAAATGTGATGCGTGGAGGGCTTGGGAGCTCAAAAACGGACCCGTTTGGGGCAAAAATGGTCCATACAGAGCACTATCGAGTGTTTCTGGGAGCCTGGGAGGGCAAAAATCGGACGTGCGGAAGCCAAAAACAATTTTTTTCTTGTTTTCCTCCTGTAAATTTAGGTGTGTCTTCTAGTATGGTGCATCTTATAGTCCGAAAAATATGTTAAGCAGAAGAATGGTTTTTAAGAAGAGACTGAATACAACTTGTCTCAAATTGTATAGGGTTTCCTGCTTGAGCAGGGGGTTGGACTAGAAGACCTCTGAGGCCCCATCCCAGTTCTGTTCTGATTGATTGCTTGATTAATTGATCGATCTTCCCCTGAAAACATTCCCACGAAAAAGGCAGTATTTCAATCTGGATAATTTAGGATCAGGTCAATTTTATTGATATTCAGAAGCATCAGATAAAAATGCAGAGAAAATGGAGCAACATTCATATCATTCTTTTTCTAAGCAACAGTTGCTTGTTTCCTCTGAATTATTTCTTGGACACGCCTGATGGTATTTTAGAGGACTTTGCAGCAGGATCCTTTAATTTGTATAAATCCTACTTCCTAAGGATTTTCCAAGGGGGAAAAAATATGCAGCTACATTACCAGATGAATGCTATTCTCTATCATCATTCTATCTATCTATCATTCAATCTATTATTCCATCTGTCTGCCCATACATCCATCTCTCTATCACCTATCTACCCATCCATCAATCCATCCATCCATCCATCCAACCAATTATCTATCTATCTATCTATCTATCTATCTATCTATCTATCTATCTATCTATCTATCTATCTATCTATCTATCATCTATCTATCTATCTATCTATCTATCTATCTATCTATCTATCTATCTATCATCTATATCTATCTATCTATCTATCTATCTATCTATCTATCTATCTATCTATCTATCTATCTATCTATCTATCTATCTATCTATCTATCTATCTATCTATCATCTATTTTACTTATTTTCTTAGAGATTAGGGCAGTCAGCCATGCCATTAAACGTTATTGTGAACATCCATTTTTTTCCCTTAGGTGTCTGTGTATGTGTGTGTGTATCTGTACACTTATGTGTGTTTTCAGTGATTTCGAGCCTTCCCCTCTCTTTAATGAACAGATTCTGTGTAGAATCTTCCGAACATTTATAGCATTCAAGCAGCAAGAACCTTTTGGGCAACAGCATTAAACGATGTCAGTAATTTACACGCTACTCTCTGTTAACGAAAACTGCTTAATTTTTCAGAGTTTATCAAAGCACAACCGAAGCAACATAGGAACAGAAGGAGGACCTCCCCCCTTTCTCCCTTTTGGACAGGTACTATATGCTTTCAGGCCTTGGACATCCTCTTTGCCTTCTTCACACTGTTGTCTTGTGTTTGAAATATCTCTTCGCAATTGTCTTTTGTGAAAAACGA
The DNA here is from genome assembly GCF_051295495.1 of Thamnophis sirtalis. NCBI lineage: Eukaryota > Metazoa > Chordata > Lepidosauria > Squamata > Natricidae > Thamnophis > Thamnophis sirtalis. Next base: position 6,569,912 of record NW_028261392.1, read on the forward strand.
CTTCTCTATCATTTCAACAGTTTGTTTTTTTTAAAAAATCTCCTGCAGTGTTAAATCATTGGAATATTATTATTATTTTTTTGGGGGGGGGGAGTAGACGTTTAAAAGCATGTAATATTTATAAACGCCTTGCGCAATAAATATGCTGAAGCAAGGACAGGAGAATATTTGTAGCTGTCGTAGGTTTACCTCTTACCGAAGTCTGCTTTTTGTGCCGCCAGCGATGCGTATCTCAGCTTCAAGTGGACAGCAAGGAATTAGACCGCCGGAAAACCCTGCAGGTGACTAACGTGGCGAAGCCGATGGGCGACAACGACGAATTTGAAAAACAGCGGACGGCTGCTATTGCGGAAGTTGCGAAAAGCAAGGAGGTGAGAAACGAATGCGTCTTGTCCTTTTGTTTTGAGACAATACGGGTAGTCCCCGACTTAACGACGGTTCATTTAATGATCATTCGAAGTCCGACTCCGGGACATTGCAACTGTCGTAAATTCATGCCAGTTGCTGGACTAGAAAACCTCCTATTCTGAGGTTTTCCCACAGCACGAAGCCAAGTCCTCATTGCAATAAACCCCCTTTTATTTAATTGACAGTGAATTCCTCTCCAGCAAAGTCCCAGACAACAGTCTTTCAAGGTAGTTCACAGTTACCGACCTTTATCAACCTTGGAGAATGGCCACGCTGAGATCTTTCAGACGCCGCAATAGTTGGCAAGAATGCAGGAATGAACTAATTGTCTCCTGCAAACTCCACTCCCCTTTCGCTCCTCTTTTATTCTCTCTGGGAGGGGCCATTCACCGTCCACCTGTGGCCTTACTCCCGAGTCAACCCTTGTTCCTTAGCTGTTCCCTTCATCTGGCAACTCTGCGCATGTGCACACTAGGAACAGGCTCCAGCTGTTTGTCTGCCTCACTGATGTCTGACTACGAAGGCAGCTGATAACTGGCATACAGCCCTGGCCTCGTCTCTGCCTCCGACACAGAGCCCTCATCAGAGCCTTCCCCAGACTCCAGGAATGGCCCTTCTTCCTCCCCAACTTCTTCAGTGTCTGAATCTGGTGTCAACTTTGCTGGCTGCTGGTGGGCCACAACAGTCCCTTCCAACTTTGTTATTCTGTTATACCAATCAATCAATTTTCTTTTTTAGCGTTGAACCTAAAACGGGCCACACAGGTTATGGATTCTAATTGTAGCATAGTTAGAGCATGTATCATCGACGGACTGGATTTTATTATAGATTTTAGCTGTTGTTTATTATGTTATACTAGAATTTTTAATTGCATATTTACTGAGCGTTTTTATTTGTTCTGCTGTCTGACCTAAGACTGTAATAATAGATTGATTGGTTGATTGTTATGTCAGGAATTGTTTCCATTTTCAATAATCAGTTTAATGAACCAAACAGGTGGTCCACGACTTACAGTATTCACTTAGTGACCATTCAGAGTTACAACCGCATTGGAAAAGGAGACTTAGGACTTAGTTTTTCACAGTTACGGCCTTTCCATTATGCCCATGGTCACATGATCATAATTGGGACACTTGGGAACTGGTTCCTATTTATGACCGTTGCCGTGTCTCGAGGTCACGTGATCCCCTTTTGCAACCTTCCGGCAATCAACGGCAATGGCAAAGCCAGATTCACTTAACGACCAGGTTACCAACTTAGCAACTGCAGTGATTCACTTAACAACTGTGGCAAGAAAAATCGTAAAATGGGGTAAAACTCACTTAGCGAATGCCTCACTTTAGCAACTAAATTCTGGGCTCAATTGTAAGTCGTATGCAAAATTCAATTTTATCAGTGCCTCTAATAAAAAAGTGCCCAGGTCACTAAATAAACTGGTTGTAAGTTAAGGACTACCTACACCAGCTGTCCTTTCAACTCTTGCCAATCAGGTGTTTGGTGGTCTTGTTTCCCAACCCAAAATGTTAAACGTTGATAATCCTCGACTTAAAACCATTTATTTCGGAGATAACCACCCTTTGAAGTTTCAATGGCATTGAGAAAACTGGCTTTATGACCATTTTCATGCTTAACGACCATTGCAGCATTCCCTTAGGCACGATTCCCTTAACCCCTGTGTTAACTGTGGTGGTTCGCTTAACAAGCGTGGCAGGAAAAGTTGTAAAACTGGGGAAAAGTCAACTCAACACCCACTGCCTCGCTTAGCAGTGGAAATTTGGGGCTTACGATTCTGGTCGTAAGTCGAGGAATGCTTGTGACCAGCTTGTGCTTCTCAAGTCACTTTAGAAGTACATAGAGGTGGCCTTGCTAAAACAAAGGTTCTCTTTCTAAAAGACCAAGACTTTTGGAGGCGGTGGAAGTAACACGAGAAGCAACCTCAGTTTGAATGCAGGAGGGAGTCGAAGCAGAGACGTATTCCAGAAAGAGAAGACGAAGCCTGAAGGAAAAAATGAAGGTGTCTATCGTGAATTGGTAAGATACACATCTCTAAAAAAAATAATATAATAATAGAATTAGAGTAGAAGTAAATTAGAGTGGAGTGGAGTAGAGTAATTGGAATGAAGAATAGAATTTAAATATAGAGTGGAGTGGAGTATTGGACTGACGAGTAGAGTAGATTAGAGTGGTTGAAATGAAAAATAGAGTAGAATAGAACAGAACAACAGAACAGAATAGAATAGAAAAGAATAATGGAATGAAGAATAGAATGGACTATAGAATAGAAAATAATGGAATGAAGAATAAAATGGAGAATAGAATAGAATAATGGAATGAAGAATAGAATGGACTATAGAATAGAATAGAAATAGGAATAGAATAGAATAGAGGAGGTCTTCTAGTCCAAACCGCCCTGCTCAGGGAGGACACCCTATAAATCATAACCACATAGTATGAAACTGTCATGGTGTTCAATCAGTTATTATTACTGAGTGCATAGAAGAGTCACAAAGATGATTAGGGTACTTGTTGTGGCCCAACAGCGGCCGGCTGAACTGTTGGTGGAATCTGACGGCGATGAACACTGTGGGACTGCCCTGGAGGCTGAGGAAGACTTTGGGGGGTGTTCAGAGTCAGAGCAGGAACTAGAGAGGCCTGTTGGCCACCAGATGGCGTCTGAGTCAGGGAGCAGTGAGGAAGAACAGAGGGAGGCTCTCCCTGACGTAGGTATGCATAGGGCTGCGAGGAGGAGGGAGCAGCTTTGGAAAAAGGCTCACAGAAGGAAATAGGAACAGGTGGCTACTGATTGGCCCCTCCCAGAGAGCTTATAGGTGGGGCGACGGGAGGGGAATTTTGCAGGAAACAACAGTTTACTAATCCAGACGTAGAGAAAGATTGGGAGAATTTCGTGAGTTCAAGCCTTGTTTTCAAAGAGATAATTTTCTGGGCTCCTAGCCAAGGGGTTGCTTATCTCCCTCTTTGGTTGTGGCAGACAGCCAAGTCTGCATCAGTATATATTAGAGGCTTGGGACAGAACAGTACTGGAGGTTGAAACACGAAGAACAGTTACAGAATTGGGCATTGCTATTTCAATGAAAGGAAGGACGATTTAGATTAGCTAGAGAGCAGGAACCAGGGGTGAAATGCTACTGGTTTTGGGCTGGTTTGCCTGAACCAATAGTTTAAAAAATGCTTTAAAAAATTAAAAAATAGTTCCGACAACCAGCTGTGCGACAATCAGATGTGTCGTGTGATTTTGGGAAGTGATTTTTTTTTACTTTTAAAATAATTTTTAAACTACCGGTTAACCGGCCCGAACCAGTAGCATTTCACCCCTGGTTCTAGCCCAAAACTCCCCCCCCCCCCGCTTACAACAGAGTCTTTTACAGAAAGCAAATATTGAGTAATATTCAGGAAAAAATGAATCAATCACATAAAACAACAGTTCAATATTTTTTTCTTTATTTGCTTTTTTAAAAGCAAGGGTCTTGTTTTGTTTCATCTTCAAATTGACTTTATGTTTGCTCATTTCTCTCGCAGGTGGATGAAAAGGCCCTCAAACACATAACAGAAATGGGCTTTAGCAAGGAAGCCGCCCGGCAGGCACTCATGGATAATAGCAACAACCTTGAAGCGGCATTAAATTTCCTCCTCAACAGCAATAAACAAGCCACCGCTCAAGGACCAGCCGCTAGAGGTATAATTTCATTTATCTATCAGACAGAAAAGGATTTTTGTAGCATCTGGTTTTTTTTTTTTTTTTTTTTTGGAGTACAAATTTATTTCCTTACGGTACAGATTTATTTACTCCTCAACTTACTACACAGTTCACTCAGTGACCGTTCGGACTTACAGCGGCACTGCCACACATGCGTGGGGGGGGGGAGGCGTATGCACGGGGAGGGGGGGGCGCTTGCATTGCACATTGGGGATTCGTGCATGTGCCCCGTTTTGGGTCAGGAAGGCCTCTTGCACCAACCTGGAAGCCAAAAATGGGCCGTGGGCAGGGCAAATGTGCAAGGGACGGTTGCGCATGCGTGGGGGGGCGGGGCGCTCACATTTCATTTTGGGGCTTCGTGCACATGCTTTGGCCCCTCGGCACTAAAAAGGTTAGCCATCCCTGGCATAGGCCTTCACTGTATTTCTAAAGGAAATGTAAAATATAATGATTTTAAATGCTTTACAACATAGACTCGGTTTCTTTCCCCTGTCTAACTAGGCTGTGTGGCTTATCTTTAGGAAAAGGAAAGGGGAGAGGCCGAATAAGACCTGAAGATGAGGAAGAACTTGGAAACGCCAGGCCATCTGCTCCAAGCACTTTGTTTGACTTTCTCGAGTCCAAAATGGGTACTCTCGCAGTAGAAGGTAGGTGGGAAGATCAGGAGTCGCCTGGTTTTGTCCTTCGTGAAAATCTGCTTGTACAGAATTACACGTGGGTTGTCTCTCGAGAAAAATTAAAGGTCATTAAACAACACGGCTGTTCTGACCCAGATCCCTAAATATGACAAACGCTCTGAAGTGAACTCAAAAGATTCCTTCATTAGGAGCGCCAGCAGCCCCAGCAAAAAGTTTATCGCTCAACGCAGGCTAACAAGTCCGTCCATCCGTCCGAAAGATAGCAATAGCAGTTAGACTTATATACCGCTTCATAGGGCTTTCAGCCCTCTCTAAGCGGTTTACAGAGTCAGCATATCGCCCCCGCAGTCTGGGTCCTCATTTCACCCACCTCGGAAGGATGGAAGGCTGAGTCAACCTTCAGCCGGTGAGATTAGAACCGCTGAACTGCAGATAACAGTCAGCTGAAGTGGCCTGCAGTACTGCACCCTAACCACTGCGCCACCTCGACAGATGAATAACTGTCTGCCACAATGGTGGGATATGACCAGTACGCCCCCGGTATGGGTGTACCGGTGCCTGTTAGGAGCACCAGGTACCGTTCCAGTACTGTGCTCCGGTGGGCCCACCCCCCTCCTTACCCGTATTTGGGCCGATCGGGGCTTTCACGCATGCACATGGAGCGTACGGTGCCTGCGCTCCGCTGAGCAGCTGGAGCATCGCGGATGGTAAGTACGCATGCGCTCGTGCGTGTGGACGCCGAGCCCCGTTGCAGCATACTGCTTGCAACGGGATCCGGAACCCACCACTGGTCTGCCACCTCTATTCATCTCTGCCCCCTGCCCTTTATCTCCAGAGCTAGGGTGGAGCTTTGCTAGCGGCTCTTCCTTCCCAAGGATCAGCCCATAGATTTCCACTGCTCTCCTCTCCTCTGCCTTCTGTGCATCCACACATCAGGGATTGGACCCAGCTGTTCCTCCGCTTCCTCACCAGCCACCTCCAGACCTGGGGGCTGTTGACTTTCCATCTGAGGGCTGGCGGATGGCCGAGGTTCCGGCCCCGCACCCCCCCTCTGCCAGCTCCATTCCCTCTCCCCCCTCGGAGCTCTCAGGTTGCCTTGATGCCGGGCCCTGAGTCCCATGTTGCCGCCGCCTCTGATTCGGCCGCTGGAGGGGCCAACAGGCCATAACAACGGCTTTGTATTTAGAGCAAACATTTAATCGCACAACAGAGCAGCACAATGGCCTAGAGGTGGAGATCTCACCTGACAATCAGGAGGCTGTGAGTTTGGTCCTAGGTAGTGACAGATACATTTCTCTCCCGGCACAATGAGTGTCTGCTGTGAACTCCACCTATGTGTCAGGAAGGGCATCCGTCCAGTAAAGGCTGGAGTTCCATTCAGTCAGCCCCGACTCCCTGACTTAAACTCTGCCAGCAATTTTTGAAGCGTTAGAAAACTTATGCAGCCCCTAGGAGGCTGTCACAAAAATGCCTTCTAAATGGGCATTGCATCATGGGTTAATTCTTCTAGAAGGTGATAAACAGTTTATTTTTAGAAGAAGAATATATCTCCCCCCCCCCAATTATTTCTTTCCCAATGATCCATTAGCTAAAAATTCTCCGAAGGCTAAAAATTTTGCTAGACAGTTGTAACGAAACGAAATTTGACATTTTAAAGTAAGGCATCTTTATTTCTTTTATTTTTTATTTTTTTTAAAAAAACATTTTTTTCTGTATAGCCCAGACAGTCTCCATTGGCCATTAGGGTAAAAAGTGGAAGAAAATGGCTTGGAAAATGCTTTAGCATTTGCCTTAATTGCAAGACGGGAAAGCTTTTTGTCTTCAGCGAGATGGTTTCAAGTTGACAAGCCTTCTTTCCCTCTAAAGCTGTCACTCAGTCATTTTATTCATTCCATCGCCTGTGAATTTGTGACCTTGAAATAATCATGCCAAATCAATTTTTCTCCCTTTAAAGGAAGCCTTAGAAATTCACTAGGAGGGGGATACATTAGCTTGGGACGATTAACAAAATTGAAATTTATTTAATGGATGGCGGCTTTCACAATCCAACATTATTGTCAGTCAAATTATCTGACGTGAGGGAGTGTCAGAATTGCACCAACAATAATTGCAACAAATGCTTTTTTTCTCTCTTCATTTAGTCCCACTATTGGCGTCTTCTGTTAACTTCTGCTAAATCTCCTTCTTGAATAAAAATTAAGATAATTACTACCTTGATCAAATTTATTTAATGGATGGCGGCTTTCACAATCCAAAATTATTGTCAGTCAAATTACCTGACGTGAGGGAGTGTCAGAATTGCACCAACAATAATTGCAACCAAATGCTTTTTTCTCTTTTCATTTGGTCCCACTATTGGCGTCTTCTGTTAACTTCTGCTAAATCTCCTTTTTGAATAGAAATTAAGGTAATTGCTACCTTGATCATTTGGCCACACACACACACACAAAAGTCTGATGGGAAGATTTGAGATGTCCAGCTAGCAAAAACAAATCTTCAAATCCATTTTCTTCCATTTCTCTTTTATGTAATAAAAGCTCTCCCCCACCCCCTTCCCAAATGAAAAAGTAATCCTTTTGGTTTTCCATGTGACTGGAGAAGAGATTTATGACTCCTCCCACTTTTGGGGGATAGCACTAGCGTGTATGTGTGTGCGCGTGCACACACACACACACCACTTCACAGTGCTTTACAGCCCCCTCTAAGCATTTTACAGAGTCAGCTTATCGCCCCCACTAATCTGGCTGCTCATTTTACTGACCTCGGAAGGATGGAAATCTGTGTCACACTTCAACTGGTCAGGATCGAACTGTTGGCAATGGGCAGAGTTAGCCTGCAATATTGCATTCTAACCACTGCTCCTTTAGTACTTTGATTCTTTAGTCCCCGTGCATTCTAGTGGATGGGGGGAAATGCTGTAGATACAGTATACCTTAATTTCAGGAAAGTTAGTGATGGCTAGAATGGCTACATCATGTGTCCCCTCTTAGACTTTGGCCTTTGTGCATGAAAGGAGATATTTGAAAGAGGGCGGCTACTTTGTCCTCTGTTTATTAATCTAGAAAATGTATGTGCCACCCACATCTTTAATGGTTCAGGACAAATTAGAAGAGATCCGGACCCTACCCACTCTCATGGCCTTCCGAAAAGCTATCAAAACCTGGCTATTCCGGCAGGCCTGGGGCTGTTGACCTCTTGATTAAGGTCCAGCCCCGCTTAGACTGGATGCATGTTGTGTTTTTTTTAATCTGCTGTGTTTTATTTGCTTCTAATCTTCCTTAATTTTTATTTCTGTAAGCCGCCCGGAGTCCTCCGGGATTGGGCGGCCTATAAATTTAATAAATGGAAATAGAAAAGTATAATCAAAGCATGTCGGATATAAAACCCTAATCTAAATAGTGCTTTCATGAAGCCAGAATAAATACAGTTTATATATGTTTTGATTGCTTCAATCAAATTGTAATGGTCAGGAGTTAACTTTAGATCTAGTGGCGTATCTTCCACAATATGTTCCTCCATCCATGAAGAAAACCAAATTGAAATCAGGCATGATAATAGGGTGGTTTGATATATAGAATAATAAAGTTGGAAGAAACCTCGGAGGTCTTCTAGGCCAACCCCCTTCTCAAGCAGGAGATCCTGTACCTGTGATAGCGAACCTGTGGCATGCATGGCACATGTGCCACAGGTAGGATCCAGAGCCCTCTCTGTGGCCACATGAGCTGTCACCCCACTCAGCTCCACTGCACATGTGCGGGTGCCTCCCACGGGGCGGGCGCATACGGGAGATGCACAGGCATGTTCGAGGGGAGGGGGTGGTCACGGGCATGTTCGAGGGGGCAGGGGGGAATGGGGCGGATGTGCCGCCCCCTCCCCTCATGGCCAGTTTTTGCTCCCAGGAGGCTGTAGGGAGACCTACTAGGCCCAAAACAGCATTCAGTGACAAAAAGTTTAGCCATCAGTGCCCTATACCAGGGGTTGGCAAACTTAAACACTCAAAGAGCCATTTGGACCCGTTTCCAGACAGAAAAAACACTGGAAGCCACAAAGGTCCTAACCGGAAGCGCCCTGTTCAATTCTGGAGCTGACTGGAAGTTCAGTTCCCCCACCAGAGTCTCCTCTTAGAGCAGCGTCCTTTCTCCTCTACCTGTCATAACCGAAAGCCCTATCAATTGTGGAGACAACTGGAAATAAGTTGGAAAACCCTCCCCTTGCCATAGAGTCTTTCCAGGCGCACTGTGCTTCTCCCTCCCCCCCCCAGAAGTTACTCTCAAAATTGTGCCGATTGGTGACGGAGCTGCAGCAGAGGGAAGAAAGAGCCACATGCGGCTCCAGAGCCGCAGTTTGCTGACCCCGTCCTATACCATTTGGGGCCCCTGCTATTGAACCATGGCAGTATTTTGAAAGCTTGCCCTCTTGTTTGTGAAATAAATGTCAAAAATCAGTTGTGTCAGAAGTTGTGTCTTCCTTTGCAGAACCAAAGGCACGGGTGGCATTGCAGCATCACGGACACCAGAGAGTGCCCAACGCTGAGCAGAACGGCGTAAAAATACAAAACCATCCAAGATACGTTTCTCGAAACGAACCCCGGCAGCCGAGGAACGAGAAGCCGCCGCGCTTTCAAAGAGATAGTCAAAACGCGAGACACAACACGGACGGGAGCGGAATGCCGAGAAGCCGGCCTTCCGAAAGGCAGAATTCCCTGGGCCCCGATCAGTGGACCGAAGAGAAAAACAAGTGCGATAGACTTTACCCTCGGAAGGATTTTGGATACCCTACAGCCGGTCATCCGGGGGACCTTCCATTCAAGAGGAGGGAGACCCCCGTGCAGAACAGGCCGGGGAAAATCGGGTCGCTCGTGGAAATGAAAGAGAACTCTGCCGGCCACGATCCAACCGACAACAACCACAAGAAACAAGGAAGTCAGATCCATCACCCCAACAATTTCTGCGATAGGAAAACGTTGATCCTAGCGAATGATTCTTTTGCCGGCTTAAAAAACGAGCAGCCATTCGGTTTGCCCGTAGACTACCCGAATCCGGTTAGAACTGATCCCTTTTGTTCCATACCAAACGGCGATTTGGAACATTTCCCCAAAGGGAGGCGGGTCGGACCGATTAAAATGCCTCCCCAAAATATGGCCATGCCCTTTGATGTCAAAATGTACTATGACTCCGGTCCCAAAAAGCGATCTGGGCCCATCAAGCCGGAAAAAACGTTGGAGCCGCCTGTTTCGGGAGAGTACGAGAAAAGTTGGCAACCGGGGGACGAGTGTTTCGCTCTTTATTGGGAAGACAACAAGGTACGCTTTTGTTCCGAGTCGGTGATAATGTCATCGTTGCTTTTTTTTTTAGTAAGGTTATAAAGTTAAACCGGGGGAAAATATGGAGATGTCAGAAGCTTGCAAAAGGAGATCACATGACACTGGGACACTGCAACCATCGCGAGTACATGCCAGTTGCCAAGCGTTTGAATTTTTGATCAAGTGACCATGGAGATGGTGCAAAGGTTGTAAAGTGAAAATTTGGTCACTAAGCAGAGGGTTGTAAGTCAGAGGACTATCTGTACAGGACAGGGTGGATTTGATCTAAATCGAGTCGATTTAAATCGTAATTTTAAAAGAGCAACTGTCAATCTCTCTCCTGCAGCGGCTCCTCCTCTGTCCTGCTGTTGATTCACAAACACTCCCAATATTGCTTCGTGCTATATAACTAAGCTCTGTTTCATGCTGAATAAACTACATTATTAATGTATCTTAAATAGAAAACTATCTTTAGATAGATTTTTTTTCACTCCAAAAGCATTTTTTTAAAAAATTAATTTTTAAACATCCAATTAAAATTTAAAAAAAATGTTTTTTTTTTTAAAACAATCATCAATTTTTATCCACCCTGGTACAGAATATTTTTTTAAAAGACAGCCTGGTCTATTCACAGGCTAAATTCTGAAATATACCAGTGTCCCTAAAGGCTCTTCAGGTGCCGATCAAGTGATCTGCCATCCACAGACATTCGACTAAAGTTACAGATATATATATATATAAAGCTTGTGTATCAGGGGTGTCAAACTGGATTTCTTCGTGGGCCAAATCAGCATTGTAGTTTTCCTCCATGGGCTGACTTGAGGAGGAGGGAGGGGGTACAGACACCTCCTGCATCACCCTGCCAGCCAAAACGGGGCGTGGGGGGCCACGCAAGTCCCCCATTTTTGACTTGTATGGCCTCCTGCACTACCCTCCTGGCCAAAACAGGGTGCGGGGGTGGGCTTATGCAGCCTCCTGTGCCCTGATTTGGCCAGCAGAGTTCTGCAGGAGGCCGTATAGGCAAAAAATGGAGCATGGGGGGGACTGTATGCCCCCCCATGCCCCATCTTGGATGCCAAAGGCACTGCTATTTCCAGGCTGGGCCCTTGGGCCAGATTTAAGCACCCTGTGGGCCGGATCCGGCTTGTGGGCCTTGAGTTTGACACACCTGTTGTACATCCTGTTTTTTGTAAGGTTGTCAAGTTGAATCGGGAAAAAGGGACATTAGCTTTGTAGTAAAAACTGTCCTGTTCTTTTCTGCCCTATAAAAACAAATCAGTTCTTCTAAGATAGCATATGCAGAAATATTTTTCTGAGCCACAGAGTTCATATTGGTAGCTGCAGACAATCATTCTTAAAAGCAGTTGAGTTCCGGGGATGACAAATAGATTAGTGATAGACTCCTGAAAGATAGTCAGCCTCTAAAAAGTGATTCGCTTCTCAAGGCTTTATGGCCCCCCGGCGTTCTTAAGAGATCGCGATAAAACCTTAAGCAAGATAGATATTTGGGGCAATCTTTCTTTTCAAAACAAGCAGTGATTCCTGGAACAGATTCCAGGACTTGTAAGAAAGTGATTCGGTACTAAAACAGATCAGAAATTGGGATTTTTGTAAGTCTCAGTGACAGCTACAATAAGAAAAGACCCATTAGCTTATTAAAGATCTTTGTTCAGTCATGCTGGACCTACGGTTTTTGTTTATTTTTATTTTTTTTGACGAAGGGTAGGTTTAAGCTTAAAAAACAGGGCAAAGAATTATGGTGCTGAAGCATATGCAGCAAAGCTTTATAACAAAGTTATCTAAGCAAATGCAACAAAGATGATTAGGGGGCTGGAGGCTAAAACATGAAAAATGGTTGCAGGAATCGGGTAAGCCTAATATGGTGAAGAGAAGGATTAGGGGTGACAGGATAGCAGTCTTCCAATATTTGAGCGGTTGCCAGAAAGAATAGGGCAGCGATGGCCAACTTTTTTGTCATCATCTGCCGAAATGCAACGATAATGCAATGCGCGTGCGCCCCCACCACCACATGCCCCCCCTGCGCACACCCCACTCCCATGCATGTGCCCCATCCCCCACGCATGTGTGCATGACCCCCGCACATGCACACGGCCCCCTGCCCCCGCACATGCACGCACATTTCCCGCATGCGCCCTGCCCCCCGTGCATGCACAGCAGAGACCTGAGAACCAGCTGGTTCAACGTCCGTGCACGGTTGAACTAATCTGGAGTGATAGCTCATGTGCCTGCAGAGAGGGCCGTAGATTCCCTGTTCTGACCCCCTCCTCCATCCAGTAGCGAATGCCGAGACAAGCTTAACTGGAATGTACTTTAATAGCAAGAAACCAAAACCTCGGTGGCTGAAAGCCAAGCACAACAAACAGATAAGGACCTTGGCAGCAACTCAGACTAGCCTTGGCAGCAATCCAGCCTGCCAAGCTAGTTACAGAAGTTCTCCAACTTTTAGTCAATGCGTTGACTTCTGCAAGAGGGGTGTGTGCACAAGCAGTCTTTTTATAGTCTGGAGAGGAGCCTAATGACCACCAGCTGAGTGCAATTACCTCCTGTACTTGCGCAACTGTTCCTGACGCCTATTAGCTCTTCGGTGCCGAGCATCCAGGAACAACTCACTACTGGCTTTCGGCTCACTCTCCCTCGTCTCCTCCCCACTGGTCCAAGGCTCAGGTGCCTCCTGGTGACCAACCAGCCTCTCTGCACCCTGCTCGGAGTCGGAACCCTGTCCAGGGTCCTCCACATCCTCCAGAGCCGACTCATAGGGCCCCTCGCTGTCGGGAGTCTGGTGGCAGCTCCAACGGCTCCTGCTGGGCCACAACAGTTCCCCATCATGGGAATGGGGGGTGGGTGGGTGTCAACCTATTCTCCAAAGTATCAGGACTAGAAGCAATGGAGGGAAACAAATCAAGGAGAGAACCAATCTATAACTAAGGAAACATTTCGTGACATTAATTAATTAATCAATCAGTGGAACATTTGCATCCAGGAGTTATGGGTGCGCCAACACTGGAAGTTTTTAAAGAAGAGATTGGATAGCCATTTGTCTGAAATGGGATAGGGCCGTGATGGTGAACACATGGCATGCGTGCCGGAAGTGACACGCAGAGCCATCTCTCCAGGTACGCCAGCCATCGCCTGTTGCTCTTCCAGATTCCTGCGTGAACATGCACGGCGTCCAGCTAGTCTTTGCGCATACATGCACTCAGGAAGACCAGGTGACGGGGGTGCATGTGCACGCCGGAAACCGGAAGCTTAGCTTCTCGGTGCACCTATACGTGCCAGGGAACTGCTCTTCCGGTTTCCAGTGCTCCCGCCCGTGCGCTCCCATTTCGGCACTTGTTGCCAAAAAGGTTCGCCAACCTTGGCGTAGGGTCCCCTGCTTGAACAGGGGGCTCGGCTAGAGGATCTCCAAGGTCGCTTCCCACCCTTTGTTACATCAGGAATTATTTCCATGTTCAATAATCGTTTTAACGAACCAAGCCAATGCATGGTTACAAAGAGTTTTGCATTGTTTACAAAAAGAGAATTGTCCCCTTATCTCATACTTCGTTAAGCCAGATACATTGATTCCTATATAGACTGTAATTAGATATATATTATTTATTCCAAGTACTCATTCCCTTCCTGAATCAAGCAGGTCATTTTGGTACGGCATTGCAGGGGAAGAAAGCCTCACAATTTCTCCGTTGAGTTTTCTACATGCTTATTATTGTTTTTCTCGGGAAAGTGAGATACCTCAGGTTTTTTTTCCCCTCCAAGTAGTCCCAAAAACTGAAGAAGCTTCTTGGATGAGAAGGGAAACGTCATCAAAGAAAACAAAAAAATCTAGAAAGTGCAGTTGTCCTTTGAAAAAGCACCTTTGGGACAACCGTGACTGAGAATCTCCATACCGTTAGAAACACCACTGAAAAAAAGGGACTCATAACCATTTTTTTCCTACTTAATGACTGTTTGCAGTGACCGTCCCAGGATGAGACATTTCTTAAGTGAGTTTTGCCACATTTTACGACCCTTCTTACCTCTGTTGTTAAGTGAACCATTGCAGTTATTAAATAAACGACACGGTTAAGTAAACCTGGTTTCTCCCGCCGATTTCGCCTGTCAGAAGGTCGCAAAAGGGGATCACATGACCCCCTCCAGACACTGCAACCGTCATAAATACGAGTCAGTTGACAAGTGTCTGAACGTTGGTCTCATGGCCATGGGGATGATGTGACAGTCATAAGGGTGAAAAATGGCTCATATGTCATTTTCTTCGGTGCTGTCGTACATCAAACAGTCACTAAGTGAATGTTGTAAGCCGAGGGCTACCTGCATTGGTTCGGTTTGTTACACTGATGATTGAAAATGGAAAACCATTCCTGATATAACAGAAAAAACAGAGTTGGAAAGGGAAGTTTTGGAGATCATCTAGTCCAGCAACTGGCATAGAGTATATGATGCTTGCAATGTCCTGGAGTCATCCCAACAGTGCTTTTTTCAAGAGGCAGCTGGACTTTTTGGTTTTCCTCTGAAGAGGTTTTGCTTCTTGTCCAAGAAGCTTCTTCAGCTCTGACTGGATGGATTTGCACTCCTTGTAGACAGCTGGTCATTTGCATTCCTTTAGAGAGTCGTTGAGGCCACTTGGAGGTCTATCTGTGTCCTCAGGGTCACCTGAGTGGCGCAAATGGGTATGGAGCCTTCTTGGAACTGTTGAAAGGACTGTGTTGTAGACTGGAGATAGATGATGTTGTATCCCTCCCACTCTGTTCAGAGAGAGCCGTTCAATTTTGATATACTGTATTTTTCAGAGTATAAGACGCATCTTTTTCCCTCAAAAAAGAGGGTGGAAATCTGGGTGCATCTTATACACTGAATACAGCATTTTTGCCTCCTGAAACCTTGCCCCCTTTGCAAAAATAGCCATGTATAGCCCTTAGGAGGCTTCCAGAGTGCTCCTGGGGGCTGAGGTGGGCAAAAATGAGTGAAAAACAGGCCGTTGTTTGCTCGTTTTTTCTCCCCCAGCCTCCAGGAGCACTCTATAAGCTGCCTAAAGGCTATGCATGCCTTTTCTTTTTTTTCTTTTTTCCAAAAAAACGGGCCCGTTTTCATGAAGGTCTGCAGAGTGCAAAAACTTTTTTTTAAAAAAATTGCCTCTTCAAAATCTTGGTGCGTCTTATACTCCGGTGTGTCTTATACTCCAAAAAATATGGTAGATGACCTGAAGACACAGATGAACGTCCAAGTGTCCTCAATGACTCACTAAAAGAATGCAAATGACCAGCTATCTGCTAGGAGTATAAATCCTTCCATCCAGTCAAAGCTGAAGAAGCTTCTTAAGAAGAGAGCCGAGGTGGCGCAGTGGTTAAATGCAGCACTGCAGGCTACTTCAGCTGACTGCAGTTCTGCAGTTCGGCTGTTCAAATCTCACTGGCTCAGGGTTGACTCAGCCTTCCAACCTTCCGAGGTGGGTAAAATGAGGACCCGGATTGTTGTTGGGGGCAATATGCTCGTGGCACGACAAAACCGCAGTCCACTAAAGCGTGCGCGATTAAACCGTGTTGCTGACATCATCAGCAGTGCGACAACAGCGACCGCGGAGAAAAAAGGGCGTTTTAAAAAGCGCTTTGAAAGCAAGCCGATTCAAGTTAAGGTAAGGGTTAGGGTTAGGTTAAGGGTTAGGTTTAGGGTTAGGTTAAGGGTTAGGGTTAGGGTTAGGTTTAGGGTTAGGTTAAGGGTTAGGTTAAGGGTTAGGGTTAGGGGGGTTAGGTTTAGGGGATAATTTTAGCTTTAGCATTCACAGCGTGCTTTTTTCGTCGCGCTGTGATGACGTCAGGTACGCGGTTTCGTCGAGCGCGCTTTAGTCGAACGCGGTTTTGTGGTGGAACCAATATGCTGACTCTGTAAACCGCTTAGAGAGGGCTGAAAGCCCTATGAAGCAGTATATAAGTCTAACTGCTATTGCTAAGTGAGAAGTGAAACCTCTTCAAAGAAAAATCAGAAAGTCCAGTGGCCTCTTGAAAAAAAGCACCTTTGGGACATGACCTAGATGATGGGGAATCTCCATAGTTGTCCCGAAGTCATGGGATTCCCTTTTGCGACCTTCTGACAATCAAATCAGTGGCTGAAGCCAGATTCACTTAACAACCATGTTACTAAGTTAACAACTTCAGCGATTCACTTAACAACGGTGCCCAGAAAGTTCGTGCATATGGGGCAAAAATTCGCTCGACCAGCATCTTTTGTTAAGCAACAAAAATGTTCGGATTCGTTGTACTCGTAAGTCGACCCGTATTATCACTGCGGGAATGCACAGATTGTGATTTAGTCGTTGAAATATGCAATCGCTTGTTTTGTAAAATGACATTTTTTTAAACATATTTTTTTTTCTTTTCTCCCTTCGTCTCCCAACCCACTCCCCACCCCAGTTTTATCGGGCAGAAATCGAAGCTCTCCATTCTTCTGGGACAACTGCTGTTGTTAAATTTTGTGACTATGGAAACTATGAAGAAGTGTTATTATGCAACATCAGGCCTGTTCAAGCTGACACCTGGGTACGTGATAATACATTGTATACAAAGAGATAAAAGTACAATATTTCTTATGAACCTGGAAGCCATAAACAGATGACTGATTGCAGAGGGTTTTTCCAATAAGAAACCCGAAGACAAGAATTCTAAAACTGGTTAAGGTGTTTTTTTTTTTTTTTCCGTTTCGTTTTGACTGCATCTCCATCTATAACTATGCCTTAAGAAGCATGTAGCCTTAACTTTCACCTGATAACGTTTGTAAATTGAGCAATATATTCTTGGCTTTTCAAGCAAGTAACGATTGACAATGAAGAAGAAGAATTGATTTTGTTTTGAAATGCATCCTGCCAGGCTGTAGATTCTAATTGATGGTTTCCCATGTGTTTTGCTTTAGTTTAGAAAGCAGATGAGTTCACAAAATTTAAAACCCCAGAGTTTAAAATGTCTTCCCCCCCCTTAAATGTCCCCATTGTATGTTTGCCCGAGCTTATCATTGTTTCTCTAATTGTATTGTGTTCCTTGGACAAATATTAAAGATATTTGAGGGATGGTCTAGCCAGAAAGCTGTGTCGAACATCCAACATCTCAACACAATGAGTTTTTAGAAAAGTGCCAAATAATAGCATTAGAAACAGGGATTATAGCGAACAGAAGGAAGGTTGCTGCAGAAAGACTTTTCTCATTCATTCGATCTTTTTCCCCCCTCCCTCCCATTTGTAGTGGGGTTATAGTGCGGCAAGAACAAGAAATTATGTTGTTCTTGAAACGTATTTGCCTTGAGCCATTTTTGTTTAGTTCCCTTTCTGAGATTTCCATCCTCCCCTACTCCCAATTAGCTGCCATTATTATTCATTATTTCATATTAAATGCATACACGGAAGACGGAGCATACCAAGTTAGCATCTGTAATTTTATTTTTAAGTTTGAAAATGCTGCGTTGTTTCCCACATTTTTTGACTCTTTAAAATGTTCGCTTGTGTGCTTACCTCAGAGGCCCAAGTTTTGTTTTTTTTTAGATAATACTTTGGCATTTCCTTGAGATTCTGCATCTCTCGGTGCCAGTTTTCATCGAATGGCGAGAAAAGATTAGGGCAGGGCAAGGATAAATACTAAATATCTAGTTGGTTTTGTGACGAAAAGAAGCAAATTACCCACCTACCGTATTTTTGGAGTATAAGACGCACCTTTTTCACCCCCAAAAGAGGGCTAAAATCTGGGTGCATCTTATATACTGAATACAGCATTTTTGGCCTCCCGAAACCTTGCCCTCTTTGCAAAAAATGGCTGTGCATAGCCTTTAGGAGGCTTCCAGAGTGCTCACGGGGGATGGGGAGGGCAAAAATGAGCCAAAAATGGGCCGTTGTTTGCTCGTTTTTGCCCCCCTCCCAGCCTCCAGGAGAACCCTACAAGTCTCCTAACAAAAACGGGCCCATTTTCGCGAGGTCTGCAGAATGCAAAAACTGCTTTTTTTTAAATTTGCCCCTTCAAAATCTTGGTGCATCTTATACTCTGAAAAATATGGTAGTTGAAAGCATCATCCGTTCACCTGCAGAAATTTCAGGGTTTACCCAGGGTTGAATGTTTTATAATCATCATCACGGCCATTGCTTCATCCCATGGCGGTAAATTATACACAATACAAGTAGGCTAATTACATGCAGTCAGGCTTGAAATAAACAGACTTAAGATGGAAGGTTCTCATTGGATTTCATGGGTTTAGGTAGGACAATGAGGTTTTAGCTCCTGTACATCTCCAGAATGTTTTATTGTGGTCTATCCAATGAAATATTTTCTTTTCCTGAAATTGAACTTCATTTTTGGAAAGGCACCTGATTTCTTTTGATCCTCTTAAATTCAGTAATTTTTGTTAGCAAACCACCAGTTTTCTGGAACGATCATTCAACAGTCTTCCCCATGACTTCTCGCATCGTGGTGGATAAATAGCATTCATTTAATAACATCAAAGTACATGGTGCAGAAGGCAGGAATGAATTTTAAGCAGGGCAATACATTTTAGTTTGATTAAACCTAAATGAACAGCTACACGAAGTCTGTATTTTTTCTTTCTTTCATAGAGCAATAAATATGGAGTGTTGAATTAGCTTTTCCTATGTAGGCATTAGGGAGTTTTCATTAGAAAATGTGGACAAGAAAGCAGCTTGCATTTCCATTTGTTGAAGGATTGTTTAACCTTTTACACTTGACTAGAGAATGAATGAATGAATGAAAATATATATATATATATATATATATATATATATATATATATATATATATATATATATATATATATATATATATATATATATATATATATATATATATATATATATATATATATATATATATATTTATATATATATTTATATATATATATTTATATTTATTCATTCATTCATTCATTCCACTGTTATGCTAAATGTGGCAGTGATCACAGAATAAAGTTATATGTTTGCGACATATCAGCCCAGGCTTAAAGGTCGTCACTGTAATAAACTTCTTTTTCCTCTTGCAATATTTAAAATAAATATCAAAAAGCATGCATTGTTCAGACGAAATTAAGTCTGTGCTGTAGAAATATAAAATAAACACAAATAACTTAAACCCAAAGTGTTCTATGTTATTTTCTCAGATTTAGAAATGTCAATTTCTACAATTTCCCACAAATACATATTGATCAAGAGTGCATTTTATTCCAAGTATACCTTGGCCTTCTTGACTTTGCAGTAGTTTGACTTTATTTTACAAAGATAGATCTTCAGCTGCTGGAGTAGATTATTGTGGCTTCCCCTGTTCCTGAAAGATATTGAGATAATCCGGAGAGAAACTTGTTTTAAAAAACATATGCCATTTTCCAGTTGGCTGGGCAATTTTAGCTTCCTTTCAGGGAACACTTGTCAAATTGACATCCTTCATAAGGGTCTTTGTGTGTACAGGTAAATCTTGACTTACGAAAGTTCATTCAGTGACTCTTCAAAGTTACAACGGTCCTGAGAAAAGTGAGCTACGACCGCCTTCACACTTAACGACCACTGCAGCATCCCCAGAATCACGCAATCAAAATTCAAACAGGCTTGGCAACTGGCAGGTACTTACGACGGTTGCCGTGTCCCCGGGTCACAGGGATCCCCTTTTGCAACCTTCTGACAAGCCAAGTCAACGGGGAAAGCCAGATTCACTTAACAACCGTGTTCCTGACTTCACAACTGCAGCGATTCCCTTAACAACAGTGGCAAGAAAAGTCATAAAGTTGGGCAAAATTCATGTAGCAAATGTATCACGTAAATTTTGGGCCCAATTGTTGTCGTACGTCAAGGACTGAGTGTATTGTAGAAATTACCTTGATGTATTCTAGAGGCATGAGTGGTGCGGTGGCCTAGAGGTGGAGCTCTCGCCTCACTATCAGGAGGCTGTGAGTTCGATCCTAGGTAGAGGCAGATATTTCTCTGGGTGCACTGAGAATATACCTGCCGAACAAAACTCCGCATTGGCAACAGGAAGGGCAGTAAACACTCAGCTCCATTCAGTTGCACAGACTCTACCCCTCGAGGGATTATGGGGTCATTAGAAGGAGATTCTAGAGGCATTTTCCAACTTCATCATATCGCTGCCTCTCTCTACATTGAATTTCACCTTGAAGGGACACTTCTAAAGCTTAAAGATGGTTAGAGGCTGATCTACGTGTTGAGTGTTGAGTTGTTTCATAAAATCCAATGCTAAGTATTTCTCCTGTACTTCTCGCCAGGGCCACTTCCAAAACACTTAATTTTACAGTAACGTAACATTTCCAGGAAACTAAAGGTGAATTGATTTCATTCCTAGGAAGAAGGTCACCCACTGTGATCTGCCACGGATGTGAGTTCTGTCTCAGGGTACAACATTATTCCAGAATTACTAGACTCGTCTGTACAATACTACAGTGACATGATGAGTTTTGCTTCCCGGGAGATTGTATGTGATAACATTCTAGCTTCAGTGGAAGAAAGAATAACAAAACAATTTATATGCAATTGCTGTATGGTGATTACCAGTTTTTTCACTGGAATATCTTTCTCTCAAACCAAATAAACAGTAAGAAATGTAGAATCCCGAAAACCGGCTTCTTGAAGTTTCTGTGCAATTCTAAGGCAGCGTTTGGAAGTTCCACGGATCACAATAACTTTATAGCTCGACACGAACAAACAGGAAATGTTATTTCATTTAAATTTGAGTTAAGTAAATCCTGTCTACTTTTTCCTTGTGATTTATGATTTCACTTCCCACGAGCCGTGAAAGCTGTCAGATTTCATTACAAGGGAAGAAAGTTTTTTTGGGGGGGGAAGGAAAACTGAAATAAAGTTAGGTTTTAAAAAGACCATGCTAAATGACAAAAGGATATTTAGACAATCAAGCCGAACATCTCTATTTGCTAAACCAGGCAGTTTATTCCCCCATTTACGACCTTTGGCCTACAGTTGTTAAGTGAATCAGTACAGCTGTTAGTAACATGGTTGCTGAGTGTTGTGGCCCGCCAGCGTAACTGGCAGCAGATTCGGACAGTGAGGAGGTTGGGGAGGAACATGGGCCAGTCCTGGAGTCTGGGGAAGGCTCCGATGAGGGCTCTGCGTTGGAGGCAGAGAGGGGGCCAGGGCCATATGCCAGTTATCAGCTGCCTTCAGAGTCAGACATCAGTGAGGCAGACGAACAGCTGGAGCCTGTTCCCAGTGTGCACATGCGCAGAGTTGCCAGAGGAAGGGAACAGCTAAAGAACAGGGGCCGACTTGGGAGTAATGCCACAGGTGGACGGTGAATGGCCCCTCCCAGAGAAAATAAGAGCGAAAGGGGAGTGGAGTTTGCAGGAGACAATTAGTTGGCTTAATTGGTTCGTGACTCTCCGAAACTCCTGGCCAAGTTTTGCAGATCTCGGCCTGGCAGCTCTCCAAGCCAGATAAGGTCTGTGACTGTAAATCCTCCCTCGAAAGACTTTGCTGGAGGTGAATGAGCAGAATTCACATTCAATCAATAAAAGGGTTTTTTGTTGGGACAAGGAGCTTGCTTCGTCCTCTCGGTAAGCCTCGTTCAGAATTAAGTGAATCTGGATTCTCTATTTCCTTTGCTTGTCAGAAGATCACAAACGGGAGCACATCAACCCGGGACACTGCAACCATCGTAAGTACATGCCAGTTTCCAAGCCTTTGAATTTTGATCATGTCATCATGGAGATGATGCAACGGTCATAAGTGTGAACAATGGTCACAAGTCACTTTTATCAGTGCCCTTGGTTGTAAGTCAAGGATTAGCTGCACAGAACGGTTTTTAAAAAATGTGGTTGATTCACAGGCTAAAGTCTGGAAAATGTTTCTAAGTCACTTTTTTCAATGCCCGTTGTAACTTCGAATAGTCACTAAATGAACTGTCATAAGTCAAGGACTACACGTATTCTAAATTGATTACTCCTGATCATAGTTACTGTTTCCCACTTCTTGTAGATATTTTCCATGACTTCCCAAATAGTTTCCATATTTCTATCTATTTATCTATCTAATCTATTTATCTATCTATCTATCTATCTATCTATCTATCTATCTATCTATCTATCTATCTATCTATCTATCTATCATCTGTCTATCTATCTATCTATCTATCTATCTATCTATCTATCTATCATCTGTCTATCATTGTCTGTTTGTCTATCTATCTATCTATATCTATCTATCTATCTATCTATCTATCTATCTATCTATCTATCTATCTATCTATCTATCTATCTCTATCATCTGTCTATCTATCTATCTATCTATCTATCTATCTATCTATCTATCTATCTATCTATCTATCTATCATCTGTCTATCATTGTCTGTCTTTCTATCTCTATCTATCTATCTATCTATCTATCTATCTATCTATCTATCATCTATCTATCTATCGGAAGATGGTATGTCTACTCAGAAAACCATGGAAAATATCTACAAGAAATTCAGTTTTGGGAAGGTGTGTGTGTATGCATGCATGCACACACACATGCATTGTGGTCCTTAATTAATTAATTTTGCTTTGTTGAAGGGCAGAGATTTCCAAATTGATTACACATGAAAAAAGTGTTAGGAGTTGTCCCATGATAGCATGGCTCCTTCAAAACAGGTAGAAATTAATACTGTTAAACATTCATCATTCGTTATTTGGAAAGGGAGAGAAATTGAGAGGCACAACATGACAAAAAAATTCAGTTCTTCCTTGTCTGAAAGCATGCCAGTTTAACACCACGATGATGAAAATAGAAAGATAGATAGATGATAGATGATTGATAGATAGATAGATAGATAGATAGATAGATAGATAGATAGATAGATAGATATAGCTGATAGATAGCTGATAGATAGACAGACAGACGATAGATAGATAGATACATAGATAGATAGATACATAGATACATAGATACATAGATAGATATAGCTGATAGATAGCTGATAGATAGATAGACAGACGATAGATAGATAGATAGATAGATAGATAGATAGATAGATAGATGATAGATAGATAGATAGATGATAGATAGACGATAGAGAGATAGAGATAGAGAGATAGAGAGATAGATATACATAGCTGATAGATAATTGATAAATAGACAGACAGACAGATAGATAGATAGACAGACAGACAGATGATAGATAGATAGATATAGATAGATATATAAATACACACACACACACACACACTGTCTTCCTACTAATGATTATCAATAGACTGAATATCATGTATTCCAATTGCCTGCCAAAAATATACATATAAAAAGTGAGTGTATCCTTTCTGAAATATTCCTCCCCCACAGATATACCAGGAAGACAAAATATTCTGAATTTATTCACCAAATTGCATGGCACGTAACTCTTAAAGGAGGTTAGCAATACCCCTATTGTGATTTTTCCCACTTCTGTCAAGACATTATCAGTTTCATTTTTCAGTCATTATCAGTGCAAAAATCCCCACTTGTACCAATTTATCTGAAATTGGGCAAGCTTTATTTTTCCATAAGGGGTCACTCCTCCCAAAAAGTTCAGCTTGGCAAAAGTCAGGTTTTTTCATGGAAAGAGGTACTTGGATCAGATAATAAACTCAACATTGTCCATGCTCATTTCAGTAAAAAGGAACACGGGTAAAATACAGAACGTAGAATATAAAAATCTGACATTTTAACAGGAAGATTGCAAATCTATACAGTTACTCCTCGACTTATGACCGCAGTTGAGGCCAACATTTCTGTTGCTAAGCGGAACATGGGTGAAGTGAATTTTTGCCCCCATTTGATAACCTTTCTTGCCACAGTAGTTAAGTAAATCATGGCACCCAAAATCAAAATTTCATAATTTTCATAATTTCATTTTCCACCTCAAGCACAAAGTCCAGAAGTAGTTAGCTCTCATCAGCTAGCCATACCCTTACTGGGATTAGAACCTGTGCTGTATTGCATCTTAGACAGCACAGGTTCTAATCCCAGTAAGGGTATGGCTAGCTGATGAGAGCTAAATAGCTTGAAATAGATCTATACTGGTCTCCCTTTATTTATTTATCAGCACAAATACAATACAAATGTAGCAAAGGCAACAGTAAAAATATTGGGTTTCTGTCTGGATGGTCTCTTGTGATGAGCCGATAGACGGAGAATGGAAGTAGTGACCTTCCTCCCATATTTGGGCATACCAGGGGTTGTGACACTAAATACATATACATACATACATACATACATACATACATACATACATACATACATACATACGTGGGTGTGTGTTTGTAGTGTATGTGTGTATATATATATATATATATGTATGTATGTATGTATGTACGTACGTATGTATATGTGTATATGTTCATATGTATATATGTGTATGTATGTATGTATATGTATGTATGTGTATGTGTGTGTGTGTATGTATGTATGTGTATATATGTAAGTATGTATGTATATGTACACGCACACACACATTTATTTATTTATTTATTTGATCAAAAAAGTCATTTTAGCCATCTTTGCCAACTCCATCAACTTCCATAGCCATTTGTCCAAGGTAGACAAAATCATATTTTGCATTTAATGGAAAAAGACTTAGACAACTCTGATCTTATATACGTTGATGGCAGCAAGATTACAAATGGAAATATCTGCTCCATCCTAAGGTTCTTTAGTATAATTCATTCTTACTATAATTAAGAATTCACATCTCAGGGCCCTTTTTTTCCATGGAGATAGAATCCTTAAAAGGGTTAAGTCCGTCTTTAAAAAAATTACATAAGATGAAAGCAAGGCATTTTTATGTTTGAGACTCGTGTATGTATGTATGTATGTATGTATGTATGTATGTATGTATGTATGTATGTATATATGTATGTGTATATATATGTACACCTGCTGAGAAGATATGATTTGCTACAGCTTCCTCGTGTATGTTCTGGAATGATCTTTCAATGCAAATGAAGAAGGTCTGCAAATCAATTACCTTAACGAGGAACAGAGCAGTTAGCAATGTAGCTTCTTACCCTATTTTATACATTTTGTAATCAAGCTTTTAATCAACTTTATATGAAGGAAGAGAAAAAGGAACCACAGACTTTATTCCAGATAGTTGAACGGAAAGTAAAGGCCAGAGGAATATGTTCAGAATTTTCATGACATTAATTATATTTATTATATTATCTTTTAACAGCACACTCTGTGTGTGTGTGTGTGTGTGTGTGTGTGTGTGTGTGTGTTTGTGTGTGTGTGTGTAAAGTATGTGGGCAGGCGGGCCCTCTGGAACACTGTACCAGAACAGGGGCATATACCGGTCATAACCCACCACTGGAGTACATGGACATTTAAATGTAAAATTGTGTTAGGTTTTATGGATGTTTGGTCAACAATCTGCCAACTTTATTCGTTTTCGCCATTTTCAAGGCACTGAACCGTGCTACCATCTTGGGAAAAATGAGACCCTAGCTATTCTACATCCCTTCTGAGTCCAAAAACTATTTATTTAGTTGTGACTGCTTAAGTTTATTCCCTTGAAATGGTACCGATGCTAATGGGAATGGCCATCAAGCCAAGAACCAAAGTTTATTATTTACTACTAGAATTGAAATGGATTTTGCAATATCTTCCAGTCTTTTTTTTTTTTCTTTTAGTCCGGCACACCAGAAAACATTGGCTTAAACTGTTAAATTGTTTAAAAGTTGCACTCATGAGAAATCTGCTAACTCTTCTAAATAATCTGTTTCGGCATTCTATCAAAATATTCTGTCTTTTCTAATGTTCATATTTCCAGAAGGAGGTTCTCTAAGGACTATCCGAGCGGCATCTTCTTGATGCCTCCGATTGACGCTTTCTAAGTTTCTGTTTTATAATTATAACCTGGCGGAATGAAGAGCAAGGCGCTTTTCATATTTTGTTTCACCTGTGAAATGTCACTTTGGTTAATCCAGAGAATGATTAATTGCCGGCTTTTAGGATTTTTATTTTTTCCTCCCAGAGGCTGTCCGATTCATCTAGAAGGAATAGCGAAAAGGACAGTTAGTGATCAGAATGATTTAGTAGCACGCATGCGGTGCAGTGGTGGGGTTCTCTTTTTTTAACTACAGGTTTGCGTGACGCTTCTGCGCATGTGCGCAAGCGTCCGGGTGTGTGGGCGGAGCTTCCCGCCCCTGCCACTACCGGTTCGTCTGATCCGGGCCGAACCAGGGGCAACCCACTTCTGATGCTGTGTAAGGACTCAGTATGCCAGAGTGTTCTTACCTAGGCTTCCCAAAAGCACAAAGTCGACTCCTCATCCTAATAACACCTCTTTTATTTAGGTGAAAGTGAATTCCTCTTCAGCAAAGTCCCAGCCAACAGTCTTTCAAGAGATTTCACAACTACAGACCTTGATCAGGGTTGGAGAGCTGCCAGGCTGCTATCTTCCAAACTCCATGCTGTAGCAGCAATTACTTGGCAAGAAGTCAGGAACAGATCTTCACCCTAATGAATCGAACTAATTGTCTCCTGCAAACTCCACTCCCCTTTCGCTCCTCTTTATTACCTATGGGAGGGGCCATTCACCATCCACCTGTGCCTTTACTCCTGTGTCGACCGACCCTTGTTCCTTAGCTGCTCCCTGTTCCCTTCTGCTGTTCCCTTCTCCACTCCCCTTTCGCTCCCCTTTATTACCTATGGGAGGGGCCATTCACCATCCACCTGTGCCTTTACTCCTGTGTCGACCCTTGTTCCTTAGCTGTTCCCTTCTCCTGGCAGCTCTGCTCCAGTGGCGGGTTCATCAAACACCAGCAATATCTTCAATGGTTATGTGATGACCCGGGGCGTGGCACAAAGGCAACACAGCCAGAGAACTGGGATGAGTCCCCAACTGTGCTCCCAATGTCCCTTTCACTGGAAGGGGCTTGGAGAAAAGCTCTTCCTCAAACCTGCAGCCCAAACGCTGTAAGCAGATGACAGCTATCAATCACTCCAACAGGACAAGATAGGGAGTCCCAGGGTCGAATCCAGCAAGGCGAGATAAAGACACAGAAGGTCGTAAATATTTCAGACAGTCGGGCGGAATGCCAGAAATGCAGGCCACAACTCTACACTGGGTGAACTCAGCATTTGTTCCTGACAAAGGCCCCTCCCAACTGCCTCTCCTTTAAACTCCATCCCCAGTTGTTCCTTGTGAAGGGAATTGGAGGCCTTTCCTTCCTCGTAAACCATGCGACCCCTGTTGCTCTCTTCTGCGTGCTCCCTAGGATCAGAAGTGGGTTGATACCGGTTCAGACCAACCTGTAGTGGAAATAAGGACTGGGTCACTGAACTGGTAGGAATGATAGGCTGGCCACCCCCCTGAACCGGTTTCCTGGTCACTCATGCTGTTGCAGGCAAGTTTTTTATTCATTTTATAATGTTCTGCGCATTCACAGAACGATTTACAAGTAACTGTGCATGCGCAAGCAACGTGTGGCGGGGTGCATGCACGAGCGATCCGAACCGGCAGTAACGCCGGTAGCAACCCACCCCTGCCTAGGATGAGGAAGGGGTGGGCCTCGGTCTTCATCTGAACCCCCTTTCCCTTGTTCTACCTCTCCCCTGCTCTGCCCAGCCTGACTTTGCCCTTCCCTAGTTTCCGCCACAGCCAACGGAGCCACTCTCCCGCTCTCTGCCAGATGTTCGTCTTCCATCTCAGAGTCGGACTCTGAGGGGGGCATAATAACTTTGTTGCACCGCACATAAATGCCTTCCCCTGGTGCGGCAGAGGACAGAAACACCCATAGTTAGCCAACCACTGAAATTTTGCTCTAGAATCGCCCTTCTTAAGAATGAGGCCAAATTCATTGATATTCATTGTATAAATTAAACAATGCTTTTGTTCTTAGCCAGGCAGTGTAATTGAGGACTCTGTTTAAATATCCATAAAAGATAGGAGCCTATTTCATACTCCAATAACGGGGGGCGGCGGCGGGGGGGGGGGGAATTCAAGTGTAGCACATGGAATCTGACACCTACAGACACACTGTGCTAAAACCTACTCAGACAAAACCTAATGTATCTCCAATCATATTTTTAAAAGATGAAATATCCTTTGTTCCCCATGGGATTTTTGCCATCATGAACCTTCCTTCCTTCCTTCCTTCCTTCCTTCCTTCCTTCCTTCCTTCCTTCCTTCCTTCCTTCCTTCCTTCCTTCCTTCCTTCCTTCCTTCCTTCCTATTTTCTTCTTCCTTATTGCTCTCTTTCTATTTCTCCTTCGTTCGTTTGTTCCTTCCTTCCTTCCTTCCTTCCTTCCTTCCTTCCTTCCTTCCTTCCTACATGTTTTCCTTTTCCTTATTGCTCTCTTTCTATTTCCCCTTCCTTCCTTCCTTCCTTCCTTCCTTCCTTCCTTCCTTCCTTCCTTCCTTCCTTCCTTCCTACCTACCTACCTACCTACCTACCTACCTACCTACCTACCTACCTACCTACCTACATGTTTTCCTTCTTTCTTATTGCTCTCTTTCTATTTCCCCTTCCTTCCTGTTTTCTTCTTCCTTATTGCTCTCTTTCTATTTTTCCTTCCTTCCTTCCTTCCTTCCTTCCTTCCTTCCTTCCTTCCTTCCTTCCTTCCTTCCTTCCTTCCTTCCTTCCTACCTACCTACCTACATGTTTTCCTTTTCCTTATTGCTCTCTTTCTATTTCCCCTTCCTTCCTTCCTTCCTACATGTTTTCCTTTTCCTTATTGCTCTCTTTCTATTTCCTCTTCCTTCCTTCCTGTTTTCTTCTTCCTTATTGCTCTCTTTCTATTTTGCCTTCCTTCCTTCCTGTTTTCCTTCTTTCTTATTGCTCTCTTTCTATTTCCCCTTCCTTCCTTCCTGTTTTCTTTTTCCTTATTGCTCTCTTTCTATTTTGCCTTCCTTCCTTCCTGTTTTCTTTTTCCTTATTGCTCTCTTTCTATTTCCTCTTCCTTTCTTCCTTCCTTCCTTCCTTCCTACCTACCTACCTACCTACCTACCTACCTACCTTCCTACATGTTTTTCTTCTTCCTTATTGCTCTCTTTCTATTTCCCCTTCCTTCCTTCCTTCCTTCCTTCCTTCCTTCCTTCCTTCCTTCCTTCCTTCCTTCCTTCCTGTTTTCCTATGCCTTATTGCTCTCTTTCTATTCTCCTTCCTTCCTTCCTTCTTTCCTTCCTTCCTTCCTTCTTTCATTCCTGTTTTCCTTTTTCTTATTGCTCTCTTTCTATTTTACTTCCCTCCCTCCCTTCCTCCCTTCCTTCCTCACAGTCACAGTTCCAACTAAATACTGACTGGAGCAATCTTCCATTTATTTCCAAATGGAAATATTTATTTATTTCCAGATTCCTCACCTCACTTCCTTTAAAAAAAAAAATAGATGTTGACGTTTGATCTCTTTACTTATTTGTAAAATTTATTAGCTATCCATCATACCCCATGGTAACCCTCCGTGGCTTGCAATATTATTAGTATTACTCATCCTCACACGGGAATGGCCTTTCAAATAAAATCATTCCAATTCCCCCCACCCCCACCCCACCCCCTGCTTAAATCCTAGGTCCATTGCAGCATCTAGCTGATCTTGGCTTGTCTTCAGATCTTAAGAAGATCAAACCTGATTAGTACCTGAATGGGAGAAGCTTTTATGAGCCTGTAATTCCTTTGGCCGGATGCCCTTCCTCTCGCCAATGCGGAGTTTGCAGCAGATATTTTTTCATTGTGCCCAGAGAGAGAAATATCAAACTCATGAAATAAAAATAAAATAAAAACCAGCCTATTGTATCCTTTAGCCAAGAAAGCATCGGCCGTGTGTCCATCAGGAGTTGAACTGAACTGAAAAGAGTCCTTATTTTCAATTCATTTCGTGTTTCTATTTAGATGAAATAATAGTCGTGCAGTAGACAATTTGAAAAAAAGATCAGCAGCTCACACTCAATTATAAAAAGGATAAGATTAAAAGTGTTGACTTACCATTTGTTGATCCTATTAAAATTAAGTCCCCCAAGGTGGATTAATTCTCAGGAATCGGTCCCTGATATTTCGTCCCTGAGTTGTATGTTTCTAGCTTCTCATTCCTTCCCAATTTTTTTGACTTTTTTAGCCTTTTCTAACTGGAGCTTGAATTACAATTGCAAAAAAAAAAAAAAAGGGGGAGGAAACAGATTGTATGTCTGAAATTTCAACCTAAATATTAAAATGTAAGATAACAGCTGTTGGAAGGGTGTATGTAATTTCTAGGTGAATTTTGGGGTGGGTTTTTTTGTTCATTTGTTTTTCAGAAGGTATCAGGAAAGTAAAGGAGAAGTATGTTTTCAATCATGACAAGTGAGGCTCAGCGTTGAGATAAAAATAAGAAATGGCATGGAATGTGAAAATATATATATATTTATTTTAACCCGTAGCCTTAATTAGCTCAGCTGGATTCCCCACCCCACCCTGCAAATGTTATGAATGAAAAATCTTATTGAAATGAATTTGTACATGTTTTAACATTTATTTAGACCCTCAGTGGCATAGGGGTTAGAGTGCAGTATTGCAGGCTGACTTGTTAGAGTTTGTTGCACAAAAATCAAATCCAGAAAGCACACACAGATAACTGATTCAGCTGGATTCATTAACTTCTTTATATACATAAGAATAGATGAAAAAATGTACAATACCAACAGGTGGTTCTTCCAAGTAAACACAAGGCAAGAGAGTTACAGGCAAACACAAGCAGTTAGTTTCATTTTAGTAGACAAGCCCAGACAGACTGCTAGTTTTCTTCTCAGAGCAGCAGACTGCTTTCTTCTTTAAGTTTCAGTTTCAAATCTCTGCACAGACTCAGAAAGTTTAAGCTCCCATTGGCTGACTTAGTTGCTATGCCTATTCATTAGCTGACCTTGTCTCTCCCAGTCATGAATATTCTAACACGACTGCCGGCTACCTGCAATTTCCCCCCCCCCTGCAAATGTTTTGTGAACGAAAAGTCTGACTAACTCTTGCAAACTCATTGAAATGAATTTGTACATAAAATAAATCTCCATCTCTTGTAGTGTAAATACCAGGGATCTAAGCGACACCTTAAATTCCCCGCATATTTGTGATGGGTTATAATTGGACAGTTAAAAGAACAGTTGCATTTCAACTTCAATTTACTTCACACTGTCTCAAAAATGTTCTTGGAGATGACATGTTCGGCTGCTCTCTATGTACCACGCTGTGCATAACATCAAGCTATTATGTGGCTGGCTTGTTTTTAGCAAATCATGGGGAAGGGCTGGCTGGCAGGAAAGTATAATAATCAACTATTCACTCTGATCTGTCATTGATGTATGACAGAATTTTGTGTTTGTGCTCTACTTGTCACATTTAGGTAGCGAGAGAAGAAATTGGAGAAATACAACAGTTGCTTACTCCCTCCCTCCCTCCCTCCCTCCCTCCCCCCCCCTCTCTCTCTATCTATCTATCTATCTATCTATCTATCTATCTATCTATATATATATATATATATATAGAGAGAGAGAGAGAGAGAGAGAGAGAGATGTTTGTGTGTGTAGAGGTAGGTAGGTAGGTAGATATATAAATATAGATATAGATAGATATAGATATAGATATAGATAGATGATAGTTAGAGATAGATAGATGATAGATAGATAGATAGATAGATAGATAGATAGATAGATAGATAGATAGATAGATAGATAGATAGATAGATAATGTCTACATGTACAATGTGTTGTCTGGGTACTTTTAATTTTGAGAAATATCAATAATAATGATAATATTTATAACATTGATAATGATCACATAATGATAGTAATATTTGATTATCCATTTTAATAAACCTTCCTTATATAATTAATAATTCCCTTGAGCTTTTAAATGTCTGTTTCTGATAGTTAACCATTGGTAAAACGAATTCCAGGTTAAAAAAATATTCTGTTTCTTCCTTCTCTTTAATTTTAAGTGTTAATCTATCCATCTCTACACATTTCTAGTACTTTTTAAAATTACACTTTCATCTGTAGGGATCTCTTTGTTTATCCACTATTGTGCAAACACAATTCTCGCCATTATTAACACATGTAAATTAAATATTCCCTTTATTGTACTTTTTTCTGATACCCAACCAAAATGTTTCTAGTTTTAGATCTGTGTATTGCTTTATCATTTTTTCTAACCATTTATATTTTTCTTGTCCCAATATATATTTTTTTGCCTTTGGACAATTCCACCACATGTGATAGTATGAACCCAGTATCTGATTACATTTCCAACATTTGCCAGACATGTTCTTAAACACCTTTGCCAGTCTCGCTGGTGGTAGCTGCCATCTATAAAACAATTGCTTAATCTTAAAGCTGCTTCTTCAGAAAACCCTGCTTATATCACCCTAGTTTAGTGATACATATGAACACTGCCATTAATTATAATATATACCCGTGATGGAGAACCTATGGTACACGTGCCACAGGTGGCACTCAGAGCCCTCTCTGCAGGCACGCAAACTGTCGCCCCAGCTCAGTTCCACTGCGCATGCGTGCGTGCCTCACGTTGGCCAGCTGATTTTGGGGTCTCTGTTGTGCATACACAGGGGGGTGGGGCACATGCGAGAGACGGTTCACCCACAAAACCGTGCTCGACTAAACCGCGCCCGACTAAACCGCGTCGCTGACGTCATCAAAAGGGCAACAACAGTGCGGAGACAGAAGCACGCTGTAAACCCTAAACCTAAAATTAACCCCTAAACCTAAACCTAACCCCCCTAACCCCCCTAACCTAACCCCCCTAAACCTAGTCCTAAACCTAACCCTAAACCTAACCCCCCTAAACCTAACCCTAACCCTTAACCTAACCCTAAACCTAACCCTAACCCTAACCCTAACCCTTAACGTAACCCTAAACCTAACCCTAACCCTAAAGCTAACCCTAAAGCTAACCCTTACCTTAAGTTGAATCGGCTTGCTTTCAAAGCGCTATTTAAAGCGCCCTTCTTTCTCCGCGCTGGCTGTTGTCGCCCTGTTGATGACGTCAGCGACGCGGTTTAATTGGGCACGGTTTAGTCGAGTGCGGTTTTGATGGGTCACGGCGAGAGACATGTGTGTATGTACAGGAGGGGGGCAGAGGCTCAAGTGCACATGCACACGGAGTGCAAGGGGCGGGGTGCTTTTTCAAGAGGCAACTGAGCTTTCTAGTTTTTCTTTGAAGATGTTTCGCTTCTCCTCCTCTTCAGCTTTTCTTGAGCTGAAGAAGCTTCCTGGAGGAGAAGCGAAACATCTTAGAAGAAAAAACCCGACAGTCCAGTTGCCTCCTGAAAAAGCAACTAAGGGATATTGGATCTGTTTTGGAAGGCAAAAAACCACCTAACTTGTAACCCGTCTCTGTGTTTCTTTTATTTCTTCTTTTAAAAATAAATAAATAAATGAAGATAATTCTGCATAGACAGAAGGATATCCTTGCCAATCGCGTGCCTTTCTAAATCATGTTGTTTACTTGCAGGAGGAGGAAGAAATGACCTATGAACAAACTTTAGAATTTCGCAGAGGGGGCGATGGGCAGCCCAGGCGCTCAACAAGACCCACCCAACAGTTTTACCAACCTCCAAGAGCTAGAAACTGATCAAAGGTAAAAATCATTACTTCTTATAATTAACAAAAGGACTAGTTCTATTCTTCTGGAATTCCCTTGACGTTCCAAATAGCTTTGAAAAGGGAATGCGCATATCCATTTTGATACGTTTGATATCAAAAGTATTTTTTGGACTATAAGACACTTCGGACTATAAGACGCACCTAGCTTTTGGGAAGGAAAACAAGGCGGGAAAAATCTGCCTCCCATTATCCACCCGGTAATTGTCCGGCCTGTTTGCCACTGCGCATTTCCCCACTGTGGCCTGTTTGCCACTGCCAGTGTGGCCCCTTCACCGCTGCCCCTTCACCGTGGCCCATTCGGTGCGGCCCGTTTGCTGCGACCCGTTCAGCGTCGCCAATTCGCTGTCTGCCACCGTGACCCTCTTCCTGCCACGGCCCATTCTAGAACAGCTGATGGGCACCTCCCTAACTCCCTCCCCCCCCACGATAATATTCAGAATATAAGACATTTCCACCCACTTTTTGGGGGCAGGAAAGTGCGTCTTATACTCCAAAAAATACGGTAAATCCTTCCTGTCCGCATTATGCTGTCAGAGCTGAAGAAGCTTCTGGGATGAGAAGCGAAAGGACTTCAAAGGAAAAAAACTAAAAAGTCCAGCTGTCCCCTGAAAAAAAACACCTTTAGGACATCCCTATGAACAGAGAGAATAAAGGCAATGACATTTATCTCACATTCTCCTTTTCTTCTACTTCAGATATTCCTTGTGGCAAGATCGTTCTGGATTTCTTCCTGAAGGAGATCGTTTTTGAAAGATCCAGACGAAGGAGTATAGAAATCTATACTCCACTAATGACTTTTTTTAAGTTAATGCTGTGAAGCTAAAATTTTTACATATAAAAAAAAAAAACCTTGTTAATAGTGACATCAATAAAAGCCACCATGTTCAGCACTGTCTTTGCTTTGTATTTTCCTGCTCGCAGGAACTGTTATTAAGTATGGCCGTGATCTCTCTCGTATCAAAGAATTGATGGACTCTATTAAAAAATTCAGACTTGAAAAGCTGAGAACTGAGGAGGCCCCGGGTTTTTGCAGCATTTAAGAGATATTGGCTGTTCTTCAGATGCTAAGAAGATCAAACCTGATTAATACCTGAATAGGAGAAGCCTGAGAATACCAGTATTGATCCATCCATCCATCCATCCATCCATCCATCCATCCATCCATCCATCCATCCATCCATCCATCCATCCACCCACCCACCCACCCACCCTACCTACCTACCTACCTGATCAATAAATCAATCTCTATCTATCTATCATCTATCATCTATCTATCATCTATCTATCTATTTACCTCTATCTATCATCGTTCTTTCTTTCTTTCTTTCTTTCTTTCTTTCTTTCTTTCTCTCTCTCTCTCTCATCTATCTATCTATCTATCTATCTATCTATCTATCTATCTATCTATCTATCTATCTATCTATCTATCTATCTATCTATCCATACATACATCCATACATCCATACATCCATACATCCATACATCCATACATCCATACATCTATCTCTATCATTTATCAATCAATCTATCTATCTATCTATCTATCTATCTATCTATCTATCTATCATCCATCCATCCATCCATCCATCTATCTTACCTACCTACCTACCTACCTATCTCTATCTATCTACTTGCCTATTCATCCATCCACCCATCATCCATCTTTCTATCTCTATCTCTCTCCATCCATCCATCCATCCATCCATCCATCCATCCATCCATCCATCATCTATATCTGTCTGTCTGTCTGTCTGTCTGTCTGTCTATCATCTATCTATCTATCTATCTATCTATCTATCTATCTATCTATCTATCTATCTATCTATCTATCTATCTATCTACCTACCTACCTACCTACCTACCTACCTACCTACCTACCTACCTACCTACCTACCTACCTACCTCTATCTACCTGCCTATTCATCCATCTACCCATCATCCATCTTTCTATCTCTCTCTCTCCATCCATCTATCCATCCATCCATCTATTTATCTATCTATCATCTATCTATTGCTTTTAATGACCCCATAATTCCTTGAATCAGGGTGGAGTCTGGGCAATGGAATGGAGCTGAGTGTTTACTGGACGGATTCCCTTTCTGTCGCCAGTGCAGAGTTTGCAGCAGATATTTTCTCATTGTGCTCAGAGAGAGAAATATCAAACGCATGAAATTAAAAAAAAAAAACCAGCCTATTGTACCCTGTAGCCAAAAAAGCATCAGCCGTGTGTCCATCAGGAGTTGAACTGAACTGAAAAGAGTCTTTATTTTCTTAGTCATTAAATGTTTTTATTTTCCATTTTTCATTTTCGTACAGTTACATATATACTGTGCATAACCGGGGCCATACAACATTAAACAATAATCACAGCAATTCCTCTTGTCAACAATACCCCCAGAAATATAAATAAAATAAAACTCAAACTCAAATAGAAGCCCAATATACCTCTTCCACTCTCCATACACCTCTTTCTTCCGCCCCCCTCCAACTTACTATCTTCCCTCCATCATTCCCCTCTACCCTACTTCCCCTCCCCCTCTACCACTCCTCTCTCCCGGTCCACTCCCTCCCTTCCTTCTCACCCTCCCTCCCATCCTCTCTCCCGCCCTCTCTACCCCTCTTTCTTCTATCCCACTCCTCCTCCCCTTGGTTTATTTCTACTATATGTCAATGTAAAAAAAAAAGTCTTTATTTTCAATTCAGTTCGTGTTTCTATTTAGATGAAATAATAGTTGTGCAGTAGACAATTTGAGAAAAGATCAGCGCCTCACACTCAATTATAAAAAGGATAAGATTAGAAGTGTTGACTTACCATTTGTTGATCCTATTAAAATTAAGTCCCCCAAGGAGGATTAATTCTCAGGAATCGGTCCCTGATATTTCGTCCCTGAGTTGTATGTTTCTAGCTTTTCATTCCGTCTCAATTTTCTTGACTTTTTTAGCCCTTTCTAACTGGAGCTTGAATTACAATTGCCAAAAAAAAAAAAAAAAAAGTGGAGGAAACAGATTGTATGTCTGAAATGTCAACCTAAATATTAAAATGTAAGATAACAGCTGTTGGAATGGTGTATGTAATTTCTGGGTGAATTGTGGGGCATTTTTGTGTGTGTTCATTTGTTTTTCAGAAGGTATTAGGAAAGTAAAGGAAAAGAGTTGGTATCGGGTGAGTTCCGGCTGCTACTACAGCCAGTTCGCTCAGGGACAAGCCACACGCATGCACATCGCAACAAAAATTGCTTTGCGCGCGCGCAGAAGGCAAAAACAAGATGGTGGTGCATGTCGCACCGCAGAGAGTACCAGTTTAGAGGCGTGACAGGCCTGGGTCGCTGCCGGTTCCTCTGGTTAGTATGCTTTCTATCATGCCAAGTGAGGCTCAGCTTTGAGATGAAAATAAGAAATGCTGTGGATCAGGTAGTTCTGGGACAGCCGACAAATTGGTTTGATGAGTGCCAGGGCTTTTATGCAGTTTCTGAGATGCTGCAGGGGATTGTGCAATGTAGTAAGCCTTGTGTCTTTTGCTATTCTAATGATGGTGGGTTAATCCTCTTACGGCCTAAAGGTCCTGTCCTGTCCTTAGAAAGAATTTGGGTGGGATGGGGGTTGTAAATCCTTAAATCCCATCAACTGTAGCTGAAGGTGTTTTGTTTGTGAATAGGCTGAATTCCTGAATTTCTTAAGGGACACAAAATATCCATCTCTAAAGACTTCTGCATTCTGCTAGAGGCTGTTGGGGTCCTGCTTTCTACTCTTGTTAAGATTTTTTTTTCTCCTTTGGGGAAATATAATATTCTGCCTCTTTTAATAGTGCCCAAAATATTTTATTCTCTTGGCGGGGTGGGTGGGTAGGAGAGGCTTCTTACAACTCCTTCAATTCCATGCTCAAAGCGACGTGGAAGGCATAGAAGGAGATCTTCCATTTCGTACAGCTTCTGAAAGGGGCGAGGAGTCACACATCTCTGATGGATATCCGAGAAAGGCGTTTGTGTAAACAGGACAGAAAGGCGAGAGGCTCTCAAGGCGAGGAAAACAGCAGCTACATCGTGGTTGACTTGAAGCCCACGATTTAAACGGACATGGAAGGTTTCAACGTGCTCGTAGACGGAAGATTTATTTACATTTCTAAAATAGGTGTCCCCAGAGTACGTTGTTTTTTTTTTGGACTGGACACAGCTGCTATGTATATATAACCACTTTTGTTAAAAAAACAAACAAACACTGCTTATTCACCACGTCTTGTGCAAAATTTCGCATTGCCTACTTTCCCCCTGTCCCTGGATATTGCTACATTGCAAAATACTTGCTCAATATAATAGATCTATGAGCTCAAGAACTTGTGCTTTGTTATTACATAACTTTATAATTCTTGTATTGCTCTGTTAACTTAATTGGGTTATTACTCCTTCCTTCCTTCCTTTTAGTTTTCCTCTTCCTTATTGTGCCTTTCCCCTCCCTTCCTAGTTTTCCTCTTCCTTATTTTGCCCTTCCTATTTCTCCTTCCTTCCTTCCTTCCTTCCTTCCTTCCTTCCTTCCTTCCTTCCTTCCTTCCTTCCCTCCTTCCTTCCTAGTTTTCCTCTTATTTCTTCCTTCCCATTTCTCCTTCCTTCCTTCCTTCCTTCCTTCCTTCCTTCCTTCCTTCCTTCCTTCCTTCCTTCCTAGTTTTCCTCTTATTGCTTCCTTCCTATTTCTCCTTCCTTCCTTCCTTCCTTCCTTCCTTCCTTCCTTCCTTCCTTCCTTCCTAGTTTTCTTCTTATTGCTTTCTTCCTATTTCTCCTTCCTTCCTTCCTTCCTTCCTTCCTTCCTTCCTTCCTTCCTTCCTTCCTTCCTTCCTTCCTTCCTAGTTTCCTTCTTATTGCTTCCTTCCTATTTCTCCTTCCTTCCTTCCTTTTAGTTTTCCTCTTATTGCTCCCTTCCTAGTTCTCCTTCCTTCCTTCCTTCCTTCCTTCCTTCCTTCCTTCCTTCCTTCCTTCCTTCCTAGTTTCCTTCTTATTGCTTCCTTCCTATTTCCCCTTCCTTCCTTCCTTCCTTCCTTCCTTCCTTCCTTCCTTCCTTCCTTCCTTCCTTCCTTCCTTCCTTTTAGTTTTCCTCTTATTGCTCCCTTCCTAGTTCTCCTTCCTTCCTTCCTTCCTTCCTTCCTTCCTTCCTTCCTTCCTAGTTTTCTTCTTATTGCTTTCTTCCTATTTCTCCTTCCTTCCTTTCTTTCTTCCTTCCTTCCTTCCTTCCTTCCTTCCTTCCTTCCTTCCTTCCTTCCTTCCTTCCTTCCTTCCTTCTTTCCTAGTTTTCTTCTTATTGCTTCCTTCCTATTTCTCCTTCCTTCCTTCCTTCCTTCCTTCCTTCCTTCCTTCCTTCCTTCCTTCCTTCTTTCCTTCCTTCTTCCATCCCTCCCTCCCTCCATTTGCAATAAGTAGGAATTGAGGAGGAGGAGGGGGAAGAGGAGGAAGAAGAGGAAAAACTAGAGAATCACTAAACTATTTTTTTTTAATTTTGTCCCTGCCTTCCTTGCCATAATAGTGCATTGATTTCCCCCCCTCAGCCTTGAAGTGATTACATAATGTGAAGGGCAGTGGCATAATGAAAAATAATGTTCTTTGACATCCCAATTAGTAAGATGAATGCCACTGGCTTTTCAGGGATAGGGAGTGAAATGAATTAGAAGTCTGTTTTCATATTGCTTTGTTTACCTGAAAGACATTCTAGAATTTTTTTAAAAAAATCAGTAATTTTTCTTATGAGCACCTGCTCTGCAAAGGTGAGCATTCATTACATTAAAAGCATGTCTAAGATGTGACCATCCCTTCTACAGCAGAATATTGTCTATCATTGATCGTTTTCAGGAAAGTCTGAAATACACCTGGATCATCTTCTCTTGAAATGTTCCCCGGAGTAACAGGGAAGACCAAAGTGACAAACTTTGCTGGAGGCAGTTATGAAGCAACCTGTTCTGACCCAGCTCCCCAAACCCTCTGAAGTGAACTCAAAGATTCTTTTATTAGGAGTGCCGGCAAAAAGTTTCTCTCTCAACGCAGGCCAACAAGGCTGGCCGGAAGATGAGTAGTTGTCTGCCACATCTATTCATCTCTGCCCCCTGCCTTTCATCCCCAGAGCGAGGATGGGGCTTCGCTAGCAACGGTGGCTTTGCCATCCCAAGGATCGGCCCATAGATTTCCATTGCTCTCCTCTCCTCTGCCTTCTGCACATCACTGTAACAGACACTGGGTCCAGCTATTCCTCTTCTTCCTCATCAGCCACCTCCAGGCGTAGTTGTGTGCTATGTTGACTTCCTTGTGATTGTCGGAATCTTTTGGTGGTTTCTGAGCTATTCTTGATGTATGAAATTCTTTTTAGGGTTTGTGTTGGTTGTGATGGGTTGGGTTGGGTGCACAGGGACTTTTTTTGACAAAGTTGCATGGGTATCTGTTCTGACCCCCTCCTCCGTCCAGTAACGAATGCCGAGACAAGCTTAGCTGGAATGCCACAACACTTTATTAGCAGGAAACATAAATCTTGGTGGCTGAAAGCCCAAACATGAACGAACAGATAAAGAACCTTGGCAGCAACCCAGACTCCGACAGATACAGATAACAGCTTCTCTAGCATTGATAATTAAGTTGAATCCTGCAACCAGACTCCTCTCAAAGTCCCTCCTTATATACTATCTTGAGAGGAGCCTAATTACAACCACCTGGGTCCAATTATCTTCTGTATCTGCGTAGTTGTTCTCTACATTGATCTGCCCGCCGTTGCCGGGTGTCCAGGACCAACTCCCTTGTCTCCTCCCAACTGCTCCAAGGCCTGACGTCAGGAGCACACTCCCTTTGGCTTTCACAACTGCTCCATGCCTCAAGCGCCTCCTGGTAGCCAACCAGCCTCTCTGATCCCTGCTCGGAGTCGGAACCCTGTCCAGGGTCCTCCACATCTTCCAGAGCCGACTCATAGGGCCCCTCGCTGTTGGAGTCTGTTTGCAGCTCCAACGGCTCCTGCTGGGCCACAACAGGTATCCATTTTGTTGGAACGTGTTGTGTAGAAATGTTTTTCCTGCTGTGTAATTACGAACAAAAACATACAGTAGTGGCCAAAATTGTGGAAACCGTTTGGGAAAAAGTGTATTTTCGAGGTTTGATGGCTAATAACACCACTTGTTTTTGGAGTAGTACCATAAAATTATATACCAATGGAAAGATAATTTAATCAAGAATGTACTGCAACAAAGTGTGTTTAATTATCTGTATTCTATGAAAAGATATAGCCAAGTAGCCAGAAAAAGGAAGCACAACTTGCTTAAAGTTGATATCAGATAGCTTTCCTTCATCTGACTGTAGCCAATGAACATGAATGTTTAGAGAACCAATCAGGCATCATCTTGTTTTGACAATGAGACAATCAGATCACAATAGGATTCAGTTATTGATGTCATGTATTGAAGCTGAGAGGAGGACATTTGTCATATGCAATTTTTGTATATCTCGTTTTTTTCTACGTGCTTCACTTTTCTTCTTTATAACTGCTAGTCTAATAGCAAATCCTTCATGAACATTATTGCGTTACATTCTTGATTAAATTATCTTTCCATTGATATATACTAATACTATGGTACTCCCCAAAAAATGAGTGTTGTTAGCCATCAAATCTCAAAAATACTGTATGCTTTTCCCAAAATTTTGGCCATTACTGTAGTTGTGGCTGAAAAACTTCCTAAGTCTTGGCCTTTACACTAGAGTTTCTGTAACAAAACACTATTCATCATCACAAAAAAGAAATGTGCCCATAAGAAAAGAGGCACAAGGGTAAGATTTGAGTCGGAGCGGAGAATGAAGACTTTGTCAGCAAATAGTCTTAACCTGAGCTCGCCGTTTTTCCACACGGTAGACTTTCATTGGTTCTTTGCAGTGGAAAATAAGGCCACCCTTGTCTCTGGATTGCATCCTTCCTGTGTGATTCTTTTCCGAAGAGTGACTCTACCATGGTAGAGAAGAGGTCCAGTTCTAACAAGGCCAAAGGTAGCCTCTTAATTCCCTTCCACACACAGAATAAGCAGGTCCTGTACAGAAGAAGTAGCAAAAATTATCACATTCATATATAGCACAGCGTGAACCCCAGTTAGAAAGCCAATTTTAACAGATAAGTCAACGGCATCCATTCTGCACTTGCACACCCTCGCAAGTCTAAAATTCAGCATTTCCTTTCCTCCATAGAAAGGCCGGTAGGGTGCAATTGTCTTGCAAAGGTGGCCAATTATGCTTGCACACTACAACTTGCAATTACCACCGAGGCAATAAAAATGCAAGTCGGAAGACCGGCCCTGGGTTATGGAGAGCAGGAGAGGATTACCGGTCCATTTTTTTTGCCCCATGACCCACAAAATTGGGAACTGGAAGTGCTGGCAGCTGGGTTTCTGAACAGTCAAAGTAATCAAGTTTGGAAAGACAAGGTCCATAGCTTTGGTTTTGAGGAGGTGGTTTAAGAAAAAGCTGCTGTTTTCTGTGCTAGATTTTAATAACGAATACCGTATTTTTCAGAGTATAAGACTCACCGAAGTATAAGACGCACCAAGATTTTGAAGAGGCAATTTTTTAAAAAAGGTTTTGTATTCTGCAGGCTGCCCAAAAATGGGCTTTTGCAGGAAACAGTTCGTTCCTTCGTTCGTTCATTCGTTTCAGGAGTGTGAAGATCTGTCCGTGAATC
Source organism: Thamnophis sirtalis (assembly GCF_051295495.1). Lineage (NCBI taxonomy): Eukaryota > Metazoa > Chordata > Lepidosauria > Squamata > Natricidae > Thamnophis > Thamnophis sirtalis. The sequence continues at coordinate 6,612,269 of NW_028261392.1, forward strand.
TCAGAGACTCTGTGCCAAGTTTTTCCTTGCACAACATTGTGTTTGGAAAATATTTACATGGCAGCTTTCCAAGCTAGATAAGTTCTGTGGTTATAAATTCACCTTTGAAAGACTGTTTTACCAGGCCTTTGCTGAATGTGAATGAGAGGAATTCACATTCATTTAATAAAAGGGGTTTTGCTGGGACCCCAGGAATCTGCTTCGTGCTTTTTGGGGTGAGGACACTTTGCAGGCTGTCACACTAAATGGGTGGGAACACCTATGTGCACTTCTGCTTTGCCCCCACCTCCCCCCAAACTTTGGGTGCAGGCCTTGTTGCCATAGCCAATCCCACACATTTTCTATTGCCTGTGAATCATTCCTCCTCTCTTCTAAAACATTATCATCTGTCGTAACTCAGAGTCTACCAGCTGTTCTTCCCACAGTCGATGCAGGTGGCACTCCAGCGTGCCTTGATGTAGTAAGTGGAGACAAACACACAGTAAGACTTGAGAGGAGACAATCTGTCACTCCGACTGGCTCTTTCTCTCTGCCGAAAGGATGATTGGCAATGATAAATCTCTCCCCGTTTCAAGCTGTTCTCTCCCAATTAGTTTGTGCTAAAAGCTGGAGATGCATTTTATTTTGGGAAGGGGGGGGCTTCAACATTTAGTTGCTGATTCCCAGCCCTCTTTCCCCTCCCATCCACCACCAGCCAGAGCTTTTCTTGGGGTTACTTAATGAATCACAAACAAAATGCCATCTTTCATTCCGTTCAATTTGTCAGTGCAGAAAATTTTACCCAAGGCTCCAAACGGAATATAGTTTGAGGCTACTGTCAGTAAATCATCCCTCTTTCAGCTACTAAATCCCTCGAATGGCTCTAAAGGACATCCGAGGGGAGAAGCTTTGGTACCCTACCTTGTGTGGCTGGTCCAAGGAATATCTTGTTCTCCAAAGTGACTCTTTTTTCAATGACTGCCCTCCCCAGCTCCACTCTGTGGTAACGGTTCGGAAAAGACGGAGTTGTGGTTTGGGAAGAAGGAACTCAAAAGAAAAAATAAATAAATGGAACTAGACCACATAAATCAAAGATCAGGATAAACAACTGGGGAATGAAAGTAAAAAGAACCATGTGGGGGCAGATGAAAAACTATATATTATAAATGGCGTTTCTGATTCTTGGCCTTCGTAGGTAAGGTAGGATAGGATAGAATAGAATATTGGAATGAAGAATAGAATAGAACACAACAGTAGAATAGCACAGAACAGAACAGAATATTGGAATGAAGGATAGAATAGAATATTGGAATGAAGGATAGGATAGAATAGAATAGAATAGGATAGGATAGGATAGAATAGGATAGGATAGAATAGGATAGGATAGAATAGAATAGGATAGGATAGGATAGGATAGAATAGAATAGGATAGGATAGGATAGGATAGGATAGGATAGGATAGGATAGGATAGAATAGGATAGGATAGAATAGAATGGTAGAATAGGACAGAACAGTAGAACAGGACAGAACAGTAGAACAGGACAGAACAGGACAGAATATTGGAATGAAGGATAGGATAGGATAGGATAGAATAGGATAGGATAGGATAGAATAGGATAGGATAGAATAGAACGGTAGAATAGGACAGAACAGTAGAACAGTAGAACAGGACAGAACCGTAGAACAGGACAGAACAGAATATTGGAATGAAGGATAGGATAGAATATTGGAATGAAGGATAGGATAGGATAGAATAGAATAGAATGGTAGATAGAATATAACAGAACCAAACAGAACAGTAGAATAGAACAGAACAGAATATTGGAATGAAGGATAGGATAGAATATTGGAATGAAGAATAGAATAGAATAGAATAGAATAGGATAGGATAGGACAGGATAGGATAGAATAGTAGAATAGAATAGAATGCAACAGAACTGAACAGAACAGTAGAATAGAATAGAACAGAACAGAACAGAATATTGGAATGAAGGATAGGATAAGATAGGATAGAATAAAATAGAATAACAGAGTTGGAAAGGACATTGAAGGTCTTCTAGTCTAACCCCCTGCCTAGGTAGGAAATCCTACACCACCCTAGACAAATGATTATCCAACATCTTCTTAAAGACCTCCAGTGTTGGAGCATTCACAACTTCTGGAGGCAAGTTATTCCACTGATTAATTGTTCTCACTGTCAGGAAATTTCTCCTTAGTTCTAAGTTGCTTCTCCCCTTGATTAGTTTTCACCCATTGCTTCTTGTCCTGCCTTCAGGTGCTTTGGAGAATAGTTTGAGTCCCTCTTCTTTGTGGCAACCCCTGAGATATTGGAACACTGCTATCTTGTCTCCCCTAGTCCTCCTTTCCATCCAACTAGACATTTTTGGAATTGGCTGTTGGCATTTTGGCTGGGGTTTTTATTTGGTCAATGCCAGCTTATTAAGTTTCGATCAGCTTAGAGAGCCTGGGCCTGTATAGCAATCCTGCCTCTTAATATTCCTAAATAAGAAGGGAAAAAAACAATTTCTACCCGTTGACACCTAACCTGCACCAGGAGGAAAAGACGGAGTGTTTTGTTTGCCAAATCTTGTTTTTATACTTGTCTGCCTTCTCACCTTTTATTCTGCCTCTCCCCTGCTGATGGATCACAGCGCTCCGGCTTCATTAGGATTCACGGCTGCATTGATCAGATTTGTTGACGCAGCCTGGCACCGATAACCACAGGAGTCCTTGTAGAGTGTGCTAATTCTGAATCCATTAATTAAACCTGGCAACTTCCATAATCGCCTCTGTATAATTTAAGCCTGTATTAATCAAGTTCCTGTAATCTAGCCCCTTCGTATTAATAAAACAAAAACAAAAAACAGGTATGGGCCTTATTTCTTATGTCACTGTGCAAATATTTTGATTTAACCGAGTGCAAAAAAAAAACCCCTCATCTATTTCCAACCTCTAGGTGGAAAACTTGTCCAAAATAATAATAATAATAATAATAAAAAGTATCAGGCACACTAATTAAACAGGCTTCTTGCCCTTTTCAAACATTTGGTTGATCAAGAAAAGACATGAGCCTTATTTTCATTCACGAACTATAAAACACACGATGAGCCGAGGTGGCGCAGTGGTTAGAGTGCAGCACTGTAGGCTACTTCAGCTGACTGCAGTTCTGCAGTTCGGCTGTTCAAATCTCACCGGCTGAAGGTTGACTCAGCCTTCCATCCTTCCGAGGTGGGTAAAATGAGGACCCAGATTGTTGGGGGCAAATATGCTGACTCTGTAAACCGCTTAGAGAGGGCTGAAAGCCCTATGAAGCGGTATATAAGTCTAACTGCTATGGCTATTGCTATAATGTTCCAATATTTGAGGGGCTGCTACAAAGAAGAGGGGGTCAACCTATCTTCTAAAATCCCCGAAGGCAAGAGAAGAAACAATGGCTGGGAACAAATCAAGGAAAGAAGCAGCCTAGAACTAAGGAGCAGTTCCTAACAGTGAGAACAATGAACCAGTGGAATGGCTTGATTTCAGAAGTTGTGGATGATCCATCATTGGAGGCTTTTAAGAGGAGACTGGGCAGTTCCTGGCCTGAAATGGCATAGGGTCTCCTCCTTGTGCAGGGGGCTGGATTAGAAGACCTCCAAGGTCCCTTCCATCTCTGTTACTTTGTTCTGTTATCTTATATATCTTAGGAGCCAAGAAAGTTTCTTAGATACTTTTTTTTAATGCAGCTTAGATCTAACCGCTTAGCAAATATTAATCAAGCATCACACATTTTGCTTTTATTTAATTTCGTCAAGGTTAAAACCCCTGAGTGAAAAATATTTCCCCTTAAATTCACTCCTTGGTTTCCATTCTAATTGATTTCACTCACCTCAAGGAGGCCACTGAATCTTCTATTCTACAGCTATAACCATTTTTCTTTTTTAATATATATATATATATATATATATATATATATATATATATATATATATATATATATATATATATATATATATATATATATATATATATATATATATATATATATATATATATATATATATATATATATATATATATATATATATCGACTTACCTATTACTAATGCAGGCTAAGGGACCATAATCTTTTATAAGAATCCCTTTTTTGGCTTTTAACAATAGCTGCCACCTTATTTGCATTCTGCTAAATTGATGTGAGGCCCCAAATGCAGGTTACATGTACTGTTATATAGCTATTGATAGGAGGTTAAACCAATATCAAGCAAACACCAGCCTGGTTTAATGAGAAATTTGTCCATTGCAAGAAATGTAATTGCAGTGGATTGATTTACGATAAGAGCCAGAGACTGTAATGGGATGGGGAGGGGGGCAATCCTCAGGAGCCGGGGGGGTGAAGAAATTCTGCCAAGGAAATGGTTAGATAAGAGACAGCATAGCCCACAGATGGATAATGGATGGGGTAATAGGCTTAGATGTGTTGGAAGAAATATCCACCTGGTTCATTTCTAAGCCGGAACACTGGAAACATTGAGGCTGATTGGAAAGATGGTTTAACGGTGAAGCAGAACCGCCAAGCATATGGTGCTGGTGCAGCTGATCACATGGAGTTGAACGTCGCATTTTTTTATACCTTCTCTTGGGCTTTGCACTTGAGCTTCCTGTTCCTGTGCAAGGACATGTATTCTGTTGCCAGATTTCCACGGGGCCATGTACAAATCCTAAGCAGAATCTGAGCTATGCTTGGGTGAAGTTTGGAGGGTGATGCAATGAAGGCTTATGCTGGGCAATCCCTATTGTGGCTAAGGGCGAATTCTACCTTTGTTGGATCTTGGGTGAGTGTATTTGCTTCTGAATAGAGCTATCTATCTCTTTGTCTCTTAAGTGCTGACATCTGCTGTGGGCTATTAAGAAAGGTGGGAGTTGTTTCCCAAGAGCATATTCCTCATCCAAGGAAATATAATTTTCTGCCTTTTAAAAAATATTTCTCAAAATATTTCATTCTTCTAGGAAAGGGACGGGTGCTAAATTTCTACAGATAGAATCTCTATTTGCATAAATACTCAGAAAAATTGCAAACATTTAATAACTGATTCAGCACCCTTTGCAAACGGTGCCCCCTTTGGCTCAACCCGGCCTCGAGATCCCAGTTGTTGCTGGTTTTTTTATTTTATTTTTAAAAAGGACTGTCACTTTCACATAGAACAAATTCACCAAACCAATTCAGACAAACATTGGACTACATTCAAAGCGCTCCCTGGTTGAATCCAGTCATTCGGTGAATACCCTCATTCATAGGCTTAATCCCTTATGCAAACTCAGCCAGAGTTTACGCCTCAGACGAAGGCAGCCAGAGGTAGATTTGGGCTCGCTTGGCGTTCCAGGAAGGCAGGGATATAAAAGGCACTGCAGGACATTAAGTGATGATTAGAGCCAGTCACAGGATTGTGACGATACGCCAGTCAACGCTGGAAACCAAACATTCAACGGTTGGGGGGAATTCAATCTGTGAAATGTGATTTCTCATGCCTCTGTATTTTAGATCCGCAGGCATTCCGGTTCAACTCCATTTCATAACATTTAATGTAGCTAATGTGCTTGCGCCGTTTATCCCAGAGAAAAGGTATGATGTGTGCCACGTTAAAGACATTGTGTTAACTGCTGCCATTGTGTTAACAAGAGCCTGCAGGCAGTGGTGGGCTGTGGCCGGTTTGGACTGGTTTGGGCGAGCCGGTAGTTACGACGATCAGCTGCCCCGCCGTCCGCGCCCGATCCTGTCCTAGATTTCCTTCTTTCTGGCTCAGCTGATTTGCGCAGCACAGCTCATTTCCCTGCCTCCGCTTTTCTACTTCCTGGGGCTGCCTTAGAAGGCTAAGCTCAGCCCTTAAATTACCTCACACACCTTAAATTACCTCACACACCTTAAATTACCTCACACACAGCACTGGCATGCATAAGAATATGAGGTAAACTTGTTTTTTAAAAGGCATCTTTGGTTTGCGTTAAAACAACTTCAACACACGCAATGTTCTGATTGCACCACAAACGCAGTGGTCATCCTTACCTGTCACAGAGGCACTGAGTTTTATAAATATGAGCATGATAGTGTAGAATAATCATATCCAAGGACCAGTGGTGGGTTTCAAAAAATTTTGGAACCTCATCTGTAGGTGTGGCCTGCTTTCCGGGTCCACTGGGGGAACCTCTTCTAACCGGTTTGGTAGATTTGACGAACCGGTTCTACCGAATAGGTGCGAACTGGTAGGAACCCACCTCTGGGCCAAGCACAACCCTGATGTGGTCCTTAATGAAATTGAGTTTGACACCCCTGCTCTAGTGGGAGGTAATTTCCCCCCCCTAACGCCGCATGACATTGTGAAAGATGATTTGATTAATTTCTTTGGGGTAGGTATATTTAGTGTCCTTTTATTTCCTGTTGTTATTTTTGGAAGAAATGCCCTTCTGGGTTCAGTTCCATGTGGGAAGAAAGACACTGAGAACATGGAGACTGCTTGGAAAGATGGTTTAATGGTGGACAGGACCGCATGGCTTGAGGTCCTGGGCAAAATGAGCACATGGGTGAGGGAGATATTATAGATAGATTTATACTTTCTTTTGGGCTTTGAATTTGAGCTTGTATTCTTTTTTCCCCTATTTTTTTTATTCTCTTACATACCATTTTAAGTATACACTCAGATAATTGTTAATCTTCTTTACACTTGTCATTCTAACACATTTGTTACTTCATTTAACAGGTTATAATGTACAGTTTGGATTGCCTAATTTACCATCCCTTCCTCCTGTTGTAAAACCACCTTATTTTCCCTTTCTTTTCTCCCTCCCTCCCTTCTCTACTTCCTTCCTTCCTCCTCTCCTTCCCCTTCCTTCTTCCCTTTTTCCTAGTCCTACTCTTCCCCTTCCTACCCTCTCTCCTTCTCTTTCTCTGCCTTCCATCTTCCTCTCCTTACCTCTTTCTTCTTTCCCCCGTCTTCCTCTCATTCTCTCCTCCTCTCTCCCTTTCTTTTTCTATTGCTGTAGGTGTCTATTTCAAATCGAATTTGAGCTTGTATTCTGATTGGTTGTCAGACTCTGATGGGGCCATGCAGGGGCAACTCTGTAGGCTGTCCTGAGTCCCAAGCTTGGTTGACTCTTGCTGGGTGATGATGTAATGAAGGGGCTTTGGGCAATTCCTCCTATGGCTCTGCCTGAAGGAGGTCGATCTTTATTAATTAGAATAGACTGGCTCAGTCCTTAATGTCCCATTGACAAAGGTGTGTGGGGGGTGAGTTTTTGCCCCCCTTTAGGAGGAATATTCTGTCCTTTTAATATTTCCTAAAATATTTCATTTTCCTAGGAAAGACGGGGGTGCTAACTTCCTACATTATTTTGCACAATGCAGCCATGTATTCATTCACTGAGTATGCATGGAGAGTCTCCCCAGCATGCGTTTTTTAAACGACTCATCTGTTCGTGTATGTCAATTAATACTGAACAGCGTCTTATACTATGAATCTATGGCGTGTTATTAGCTTTTAAAAAATCTTGCCGCGTTCGTGGCAGTCTCTGTCACCGTGGATTGTGCTTTGAGCCACAATCCTAAATAAAATTGTCTTCGGTTACATCTTAAGCAGCCCATTGATATTCTTCTCCACCTATCTTTCAAGTCTAAATAATACAAAATTGCTCTAGCAGAGGCACCATAAGTTTCATTTTACGCTTACATCCTTCACTGCAGTAGACGTAATGGCTAGCAATGCATCAGGTCGAAAAGCATTAGATCATGCAACATTCAAGGCAGCTTCACTTACTACGCGGTGAATGTTTGCCTGTAAGACAGCAAGTCCCTCTTCCAGCTGCAGGCTATGAAACTATTCTGAGATAAAAAATATATATATTCTGAGACAAAAGAGCAACTAAGATGATGAGAGGCCTGGAGATTAAAACTTATGAAGAATGGTAGAGCAGTTACGGCCACATAATATCAGGGTTCCAAATAGCATCCAAAAGTAAATCAGAATCCAAGGCAAAGTATTGCTCCAATTTATTAAGATGTTGGCACATCTGGGAAAACCTGAATCTGAAAGCTTCCCCACCCAGTTGAAAGTTCAAGATCCTGCCCCCACATCCACAAGTCCATCACATGGTCCAATCTCCCACTGCCATGCTGGCAGTTCCACCCATCCAGTTCCGGTCAGGTGCAGAGGTGCAGAGACAAAGGATGACCTTGGCTTTCTAGAAAGAATTTTGTTTTGGCTACATAGCATCTCACTCCGTACAACCCCCCCCTCCCATTTTCCCACATTATCCCACAGAGTAGAATAATGGAAAACATGGCAGGTCCAAGATCCAAAAGAAAGCTGCAGGCCTGACGCATCATCTATCTCCAGTATAAAACACAGTCCTCTCAATAGTCCCAAGAAGAAGACTCCACACCAGTGGTGGGATTCCAAATGGTTTCCTACTGGTTTTATGAGAGAGTGCTTTGCACGTGTGCTTGCTTTTCATGCACACACGTGCCTAACATGCAATTTGCACCGTGCGCAGCACTCAAAGACCACCCTCAGTATCAGTGCTGGTGAGCTAAGCTGTTTTTTAGCTCAGCTGAGGCGCGGCAATCAACTCTGCTGCGCGAATCAGCTGAGCTAAAGAAACAAGGGAATATAGGACAGAGAACAATGAGGGTGGGAGGGCAGGGCCCACCAGAGGTGGTATTTGCCGGTTCTGTGAAGTACTCAAAATATTCACTACCGGTTTGCCTGAACCAGTCTAAACTGCTGAATACCACCTCTGCTCCACATCCATTTGCACCAGTGGCAGGTTTCAAAAATTGTTCGAACCTACTCTGTGGGTGTGGCCTCCTTTGTGGGAGTGGCTTGCCACCCATGTGACTGGATGGGAGTGGCTTGCGGCCCATGTGACCGGATATGAAGATGCCGACGACACTTGTCAGAACCACCTTAAATTACCTCACACACAGCACTGGCATGCATAAGAATATGATGTAAACTTGCTTTTTAAAAGGCATCTTTGGTTTGCGTTAAAACAACTTCAACACATGCAATGTTATGATTGCACCACAAACGCAGTAGTCATCCTTACCTTTCACAGAGGCACTGAGTTTTATAAATAGGAGGATGATAGTGTAGAATAATCATATCCAAGGACCAGTGGTGGGTTTCAAAAAAATTTGGACCCTCTTCTGTAGGTGTGGCCTGCTTTTTCCGGGTCCACTGGTGGAACCTCTTCTAACCGGTTCGGTAGATTTGACGAACCGGTTCTACCGAATAGGTGCGAACTGGTAGGAACCCACCTCTGATTTGCACCCCTCAGGCGACTCAGATGATACAGATAAACCTCCAAGTGGCGTCAATGACTTTCTAAAAGGATGCAAATGACAAGCAAGGAATTTATAAATCCTTTCATTCCTCACCATCCAGTCAGAGCTGAAGAAGCTTCTTTGGTGACAAGCAAAACGTCTTCAAAGAAAACCCCAAAAGTCCAGTTGCTTCTTGAAAAAGAAGCAACTGGTAAATCTAGCTTATACTAACACACTTTATTCTTCTTCTCTACACATTTCTATCCTTTCCAGCATATCTCTAATAATTTATTATGCTGTTATCTGTTAATATATTAAAAAAATCAGGGGTAGGCTTCCAAAATTTTAGCAAGGGGTTCTCTGCTCAGTTGTCGGGTAAGTGTGGCCATGGTGGGCGTGGCCTAGTAGGCCTCCTGCGCCATGGTGGGGGGAGGTGTTTTTCCATCCCTGGGCTCTGGAGGCTTTTTTCGAGCCTCCGGGAGGGTGAAAATGGCCTTCTCAGGCTCTGTCGGCCCTCAGAGGCCTGTTTCCAGCCTTCCCAAACTTCCAGTAGGCCCATTTTTTGCCCTCTTCGAGCCTTTGTGTGCGCCCTGCACTTACCTGCATCCAAAACAGGCCCATCAGGAACTCCTGAGAAGGGTGGGCAGGGCCAGCCAGGAGTGAGATTTGGGGGTTCTCCGAACTGCACAGAATCTTCAACCCATGAGAATCCCCAGCAGCCCACCCCTGTAAATGACCAAGAAGACCTCAAACATACGACCTTGTCCTACTTGCTGTTAACTATGTGTTTATTTTCACACTCCCCTTCCTTCTAACATGGGCCTCAGTAGCTTACTACAGATGACTATAGCTCATCAAAGTTTCGAATAACATCGGTTAATTTGCAAAAGGGCCACCAGATTCCTTCGAATACTTTTTTAATAAAAAACTTTCCTCATATATCCTATTCTTATCCCCCCTCAGAAGCCGGCCTTCAACTCCATATTCATGTAAAACCTCCCATAATTGAAACCTACAGAACACCTCATGCATTTCCTTTAAATCAAAGGTCCAAGGAACGTTGTCACATTCACATATTTCCCAATGACTGGTTGAATGCAAAACATTTGTCTTGTACAGTCCCTGCTTATCATAAATCTACATCGCACTTCATAACTTCTTTCTCGTTGTCATTCTCTCGCACCTCTTTCGACTGTAATTCTTCCACACATCTTTTCAAGCATTAGCTGGAGCAACCTGTCCATCTGTCTCGAGCTTTTATTCATAATTCATACAATCTCATGGAGTGCAGGCCTAATCTGTTTTGAGTGCCTTTTAACTCGGTTAATTCTAAGAAGTGGTGGGATTCAAATAATTTAACAACCGGTTCTCTGCCCTAATGACTAATTGGGTAGGCATGGCTCGGTGGTCATGTGACTGGGTGGGTGCGGCCAACTCAACGTCACTCACCTCAATGGGCGCTTCGCATCAACTGTTACAATGTAGTAAGGGTTAACCGGAGGGGTTCCACCACAAATCCGCGCTCGACTAAACCGCGTCCGACTAAACCGCGTAGCTGATGTCATCAACAGGGCGACAACAGCGCGGAGAGAGAAGCACGCTGTAAACCCTAAACCTAAAATTAACCCCTAAACCTAAACCTAACCCCCCTAAACCTAATCCTAAACCTAACCCTAAACCTAACCCTTAACCTAACCCTAAACCTAACCCTAAACCTAACCCTTAACCTAACGCTAAACCTAATCCTAACCCTTAACGTAACCCAAAACCTAACCCTAACCCTAACCCTAACCCTTAACGTAACCCTAACCCTAACCCTAACCCTAACCCTAACCCTAACCCTAACCCTAACCCTAACCCTAACCCTAACCCTAACCCTAACCCTAACCCTAACCCTAACCCTAACCCTAACCCTAACCCTAACCCTAACCCTTACCTTAAGTTGAATCGGCTTGCTTTCAAAGCGCTATTTAAAGCACCCTTCTTTCTCCGGGCTGGCTGTTGTCGCCCTGTTGATAACGTCAGTGACGCGGTTTAATCGGGCGTGGCTTAGTCGAGCGCGGTTTTGATGGGTCACGAACCGGAGGCAGTTTCTGTAAGCAGGGCAATAAAGATTAGGCTAGAAACAACACCAGAATGTTTCCTTCCTGCCTTCCTTTATAGGGATCAGCCCTGTAAAGTGGGTAAAAAATGGAGATTTCTTCCATCAACCGGTTCTCCGAACTGCTTAGAAAGTTAACAACCGGTTCTCCCGAATAGGTGCGAACTGGCTGAATCCCACCACTGATTCTAAGATAATGTTTATCAGAGTAACAGCCCCTCTAAAGGAGAAAGGGTTTGGAATGAGGGGTCCTTGGTTGTATTCTTGCAGACATGTTCTGTCCCAGCTCCCCCAAAATACTTGACAAACATCTCTGTATTTAGATCAATGATTCCTTTATTAGCAGCCCCGGCAAAAAGTTTCTCTCTCATCGCAGGCTAACAAATCTGTCTGGCAGGGAGATGAGTAGCTGTCTGCCACATCTATCCATCTCTGTCCCCTGCATTTTATCCCCAGAGCTAAGGTGGGGCTTCGCTAACAGCTGTGGCTCTTCCATCCCAAGGATTGGCCCATAGATTTCCAGTGCTCTCCTCTCCTCTGTCTTCTCTATAGCCACACGTCAGGCACTGGACCCAGCTGTTCCTCCTCTTTCTCATCAGCCACCTCCAGACCTGAGGGCTGTTGACTTTCCATCTGAGGGCTGGCAGATGGCCCAGGCTCCACCTCTGTCATTATCTCTCTGCCAGCTTCGTTCCCTCTTCCCCCCCCCGGAGCTCTCGGGTTGTCTTGTTGCTGACTCTGCCTCCCATGCTTCCTCCTCCTCTGATTTGGCTGCTGGAGGGGCCGGCAGCCGACCTGCCAAAACAAGACGTTTCATTATCCAAACTAGTGAACTGATGAAGCTACATAGTTTGGTGTTCTGACCCCGCCTCTTCACACACCAAAGCACGCCGTGGCATGACAAAACCGCGGTCCACTAAAGCGCGCCCGATTAAAGCGCGTCGCTGACGTCATCAGCAGCGCGACAAGGACCGCAGAGAAAAAAGGGCGCTTTAAAAAGCGCTTTTAAAGCAAGCCGATTCACGTAAAGGTAAGGGTTAGGTTAAGGGTTAGGGTTAGGTTTAGGGTTATGTTAAGCGTCAGGGTTAGGTTTAGGGTTAGGTTAAGGGTTAGCGTTAGGTTTAGCGTTAGGTTAAGGGTTAGGTTTAGGGTTAGGTTAAGGGTTAGGTTTAGGGTTAGGCTTAGGGTTAGGTTTGGGGGGGTTAGGTTTAGGTTTACGCATTAATTTTAGCTTTACCGCTCACAGCCTGCTTTTTTCGTCGCGCTGTGATGACGTCAGGTATGCGGTTTCGTCGAGCGCGCTTTAGTCGACCGCGGTTTTGTGGTGGAACCAAGCACGCCGAGACAAAGATACTTCAAGGATTTATTAACACACAGACTAGCCCTTGGCAGCAATCCAGCACAGACCAGACCTTGGCAGCAATCCAGCACAGACTAGACGTTGGCAGCAATCCAGCACAGACTAACCTTGGCAGCAATCCAGCCAGCCAAGCTAGCCACGAGAGTTCTCCAGCTCTAGTAAATATGTTGACTCCTGCGATGAGTGTGTGGAAAGTCATTCCTTTTATAGTTTTGAGAGGAGCCTAATTACCACCAACTGAGTTCAATTATCTCCTGTAACTGTGTAACTGTTCCTTATGCCTATTAGCCCTCCGTTTCCGGGCATCCAGGACCAACTCCCTTGTCTCCTCCCCACTGCTCCAATGCATGACGTCAGGATCACACTCCCTTGTCTCCTCCCCACTGCTCCAAGGCTCAGGCACCTCCTGGTGGCCAACCAGCCTCTCTGCGCCCTGCTCGGAGTCGGAATCCTGTCCAGGGTCCTCCACATCCTCCAGAGCAGACTCATAGGGCCCCTCGCTGTCGGAGTCTGGTGGCAGCTCCAATGGTTCCTGCTGGGCCACAACAGTTTGGGTAATAAAACATCTGCAAAAATTTTAAAAACCCAGCCAAGCTCAAACACCCCTCAAAAACCCCTTTACTCTGTATAGAGTTGACTATGTACAAAACTGAATCACGTTATCAGATCAATGCTAAAACTTTCTTTACAATTCCACCGATTTATATGACAGCTGAATGAATCCTTATTCCCAATGTAAACAAAATGTGGGCTGAGACTAGAGAAGATAGGTTATTAATATGGTTTTAAAGCATCTGGTTTCTTCTCAATTATCTCTTTGCTGCATTGAATGTCCTTTTGAGGAGAGGATAATGTGCAGTAATTAGAATAACCAATCCTTTGGCAGGCACTCCATCATGGAGAGAATCCCAAGTTTTGAACGTTGACAGCAATTTGTTTAATTTCCAAGTTTTCTTAATCAACCAACTTCAGTGAAATTGACCTAAACAGTCCATTGTAGGAAAGCTTCAACAGTCCATGAATTCTTCTAATTAGGAGTCATTGCTTTATTACAAAGACTTACCAGAGATTCCCTGTTTATCATGCCCCCTTAACTGTAGTGTACAGGCAAATTTCCCATGGTCTTTTCAATATTTTAATGCCAAGAATTGGAGTTAGATTACAGAATCTTTTTTTTAAAAAAAAATATTTTTAAACAGTTTTCCCATTTTTTAAACATAAATAACATCTTTGCAACATTTATACATCAGTAAGTCTCAGTTATACTCTTTTTATCTGTACATGTATACCTTTATATCTCTATCTCTATCTCTATCTCTATCTCTATCTCTATCTCTATCTCTATCTCTATCCCTATCTATCTATCTATCTATCTATCTATCTATCTATCTATCTATCTATCTATCTATCTATCTATCTATCTATCTATCTATAAATCTATCTATAAATCTATCTATCTATCTATCTATCTATCTATCTATCTATCTATCTATCTATCTATCTATCTATAAATCTATCTATCTATCTATCTATCTATCATCTATCTATCTATCTATCTATCTATCTATCTATCTATCTATCTATCTATCTATCTATAAATCTATCTATAAATCTATCTATAAATCTATCTATCTATCTATCTATCTATCTATCTATCTATCTATCTATCTATCTATCTATCTATCTATCTATCTATCTATCTATCTATCTATCTATCTATCTATCTATCTATAAATCTATCTATAAATCTATCTATCTATCTATCTATCTATCTATCTATCTATCTATCTATCTATCTATCTATCTATCTATCTATCTATCATCTATCTATAAATCTATCTATAAATCTATCTATAAATCTATCTATCTATCTATCTATCTATCTATCTATCTATCTATCTATCTATCTATCTATCTATCTATCTATCTATCATCTACCTACCTACCTACCTACCGTCCATCCGTCCGTCCATCCGTCCGTCCGTCCATCTCTCTCTATCTATCTATCTATCTATCTATCTATCTATCTATCTATCTATCTCTATCTATCTATCTATCTATCTATCTATCTATCTATCTATCTATCTATCTATCTATCTATCCATCCATCCATCCATCCATCCATCCATCCATCCATCCATCCATCCATCCATGTTTGGTTGAGATCTCAGATGCCATGTGGCGAGTTCGGTAAAGTGCCAATATTATCGTGCCTTAATCCCATCCCCTGGAGCTGAAGTGGAGAAGTCTTTGTTATGTAAAGGGACTAGCTTGGCCTTCTTAATGGCCCCTTGACAAAAGCGGGGCAGGGAGGCAGGAAGCTGCAGGAAGTTTCTCCTTAAACGTTTCTCCCTTTCGCATCCAGGGAAATATAATATTCTGCCTTTTCAACCTTTCCTAGGATATTTCATTTCTCTGGGAGAGGTCTGGGTGATAACTTTCCACAGTCCTTTCCAAATCTGCTATTCTGTTATTTAAATAATACCTTGAACCAAAACCTTTATTATTTCTTCAGCAGAGTCAGGTCTGGGTGCTTAGAAGATATGTAGGTTCAGCCTTAAGAAATAAAAGGCCATTTACTCACATTAGTAAAGGACTTTGCCTTTGCCAAATTCACTACTTTGTTTTCTTCAGATGATGATCCGGCTGTCAAGTTCACTGGTATTTTTTTCAAAAAAATTTTTTTTACAGCAATCGTTGACCATTTCCTCACTTGTGATTTATTGTGTCTCACAATGTTGGCCAGAGATTGCAGGGGAGATACACAACCTGTCTTTGTGGATGATATATTGTCCTGGTGAAGGCTGGACAGTGCTATGAGCAATAAATCACAGCTGTGCAATTAATTGTGCCCTCTTGGGAGACACGTTTCTTGATCCAAATTTAGCTTCCTTTCATGGTCCTGATCTTTATTTTTACCTGAAATTCTTCCCACTTATATTTCCTTTGTCCCAGTGCGGAAAAAAAATGTGCAACTGGAGAAAATGCAGTTTTCCTAAGCTATCTTTGTCCTGCTGTTTCTGTACGATAGATTAGTTTAAAAAAATAATAATAATTGAGTGGATAAATGTTGTTGCTCAGTGGGTTCAGAAGAGTGCAGAGACAAATAAAAGGCAGATAGTGAGGAGTTGATCCCAAATTCTCCATGATTTTAGCCTAGTGTGGAACAGGTGTGGAAGCAATAGGAAGCAATAGGAGTATGGCTCACCTGATCTCACCTGTGACTATTAGTCACGCTGACAGTACATGACAGTCACAGGTGAGATCAGACTTGGTATTGAAGTGTAGGAAGTTAAAACCCAGCCCTCTCCTAGAAAAATGAAATATCCTGGGAAATATTGAAAAGGCAGAATATTATATTTCCCTGGGTGAGAAATGGAGAAACATGTTTTTAGGCAGGAAACAGACTCTCTCCTAATAGCCCCCACCTTTGTCAATGGGCCATTAAAATTCCTGAGCCAGTCCATTCTGCATAACAAAGATCTCCCCCCTTCAGCTCCAGGGTGATGGGATTAAGGCATGATAGTATTAGCCCTTTAGCCATCTCACCACAGGGCACCTGGGAAAAAGCAATGCTCAACCAAACTAGAGAGCCTAGAGCAGTGGTCTCCAATCTTGGCAACTTTAAGACCTGTGGACTTCAACTCCCAGAGTTCCTCAGCCAGCAAAGCTGGCTGAGGAACTCTGGGAGTTGAAGTCCACAAGTCTTAAAGTTGCCAAGGTTGGAGACCACTGGCCTAGAGAGTTGCCCCTGCATGGGACCATGGGAGTCTGACAACCAATCAGAATACAAGATCAAGATCAAAGACCAGAGAAGGCATAAAACAAGGGATTTTCAGCATCTCGGTCTCTCTTTCCTTCTTCACCCAACATCTGGAAGTAGGTGATTCTCCTTCTCTGTTCAGGAGCTCAAGCCATGTGATGCTGTCCACCATTAAATCATCTTTCCAAGCAGCCTCCATGTTTCCAGTGTCTTTTCTCCCCACTTGGAACTACTGAACCCAGAAGGACATTTCTTCCAACAGAAGAACATTCCAAAAGCTAAAACTTCTCTTAAGAACTCTAGGCATCTTTCTATTGGCCATACAAGTGTTTGAGATATCTCTACATGAAGGTTAAAAGAGTTACGTTTCTTTGTCATGATTTCAAGTTTGGTGCATTGAAACTTTCTCAACTCTGAGCTGTTTTCATTCTTCAAATGCTTGTCACACAGTTGTTCTTTCCCAAGGTTTTCAGGGGTCCCTGTGAAAGGTTTATTGATGATGAGTTGGAGTCTTCAAGCTTACCAACTCATAACTAACAACCCTGGATCCTCCTCCTATGAACGCCTGTCCCTCACCTGCTCTCTTGAAAATCATTTTGTCCGCTACAACATCCTACCTGTCAAAGTCTTACTTCAGCTTCAACCACAATAATACACAGGCAAACAATCGATACAAACTCAAGGTAAACCGCTCCAAACTTGATTGCAGAAAATGTGACTTCATCAACAGAGTGGTCAACGCCTGGCATGCTCTACCTGATTCCGTTGTTACAGAGGTGGGTTCCTACCAGTTCGTACCAGTTCGGTAGAACCGGTTCGTCAAATCTACGGAACTGGTTAGAAGAGGTTTCACCAGTGGACTCAGAAAGCAGGCCACACCTACAGAAGAGGCTCCAAAAATTTTTGAAACCCACCACTGACAGACAGACACACACACACACACACACACACACACACACACACACACACACACACAGACTCACACAGAGAGAGAAAAAGAAAGAGAAAGAAAGGAAGAAAGAAATAAAGAAATAAAGAAAAAAAGAAAGAAAAAGTGAGAGAAATGAAAGAAAAAAAGGAAAAAGGGACAGAGAGACAAAAGGAAGGAAAGAGAGAGAGAGAGAGAGAACGAGAACGAGAACACATGGCCGGCAAGCCACTCCCACCAGGTCATATGGCTGGCAAGCCACTCCCACAAAGGAGGCCACACCCACAGAGTAGGTTCGAAAAATTTTTGAAACCCACCACTGCGTTGTTACATCCTCAAACCCCCCACAGCTTCAGCCTCAAACTGTCTATCGTGGACCTCACCCCATTCCTAAGAGGTCCGTAAAGGGGGCGTGCATAAGCGCACCAGCGTGCTTACCGTCCCGGTCCTACTGTCCCCATTTATTTGTACTCATTTCCTTGGTCCATGTCCATGTTCATCCTTATACCTGCTATCTTGTACATGTTTGACAAACTAATAAATAGAAATAAAATAGAACATGTCAAAGGGGAGGACAGAAAGTGTTTTTCTAAGTGTCCGTGACAAAAAAAGAGCAAGGATTTGCTAGCGCTGTTGAATGTTTTAAAGATGTTAGCCGCAATATCTTTTTTTGGACAGTTTTATGGAGGATACAGAAGTTCTTTCAATGCCAGGGCGGAAAAAAACGAGGAGAAAGTACATAAAGTTTGCAAAGGTCTTTTGCTGAATGAATCCAAATCTTGATCAACTCTTTCCCTGGCTGTTCATTTCATTATTCTACGTTCTCTTCTATTGACTAAATTGCTGTGTTCCCTCTAAAAAGGAACACAGAGAAATTGTTTTTTCCCTTATGCGCTGCCTTTTCAGGTAATTATATGGTACATTGCAAATGACTCTTACTGTAAGATACGGTGCTATCCGATAGTAGATCATACTCAATATATAAGAGAGAATTATCCATGATAGCACAAGGAACGTTTCAATGGAATAGCATGAATATAGGCTGAGAGAAGAGAAGGAAAACATAGAATTGTACTTCTAACAAAAGGAAATCTCAAATGTTTCTGCCTTCTAACATTGGGCATGAATTAGGAGGCAGCAGTCCTCCCCCTGCGAGGAATGGAGGAAATAAACCCCAGATAATAGGAAAAAGGGAAGTAATTCCCTAATAATAGAGTAAGAGATAATTTTGTAATTTACTTACATTTGCTGCAAAGGAACCAGAAGCTAACTAGCTTGCTGTCTTTCTTTCTTTCTTTCTTTCTTTCTTTCTTTCTTTCTTTCTTTCTTTCTTTCTTTCTTTCTACCTACCTACCTACCTACCTACCTACCTACCTACCTACCTACCTACCTACCTACTTACCTACCTACATACCTACCTCTATCATCCATCTATCTATCTATCTATCTATCTATCTATCTATCTATCTATCTATCTATCTATCTATCTATCTATCTATCTATCTATCTATCTATCTATCTATTCTATCTACCTACCTACCTACCTACCTACCTACATACCTACCTCTATCATCTATCTATCTATCTATCTATCTATCTATCTATCTATCTATCTATCTATCTATCTATCTATCTATCTATCTATCTATCTATCTATCTATCTATCTATCTATCTATCTATCTATCTATCTATCTATTCTATCTACCTACCTACCTACCTACCTACCTACCTACCTACCTACCTACATACATACATACATACATACATACATACCTCTATCATCCATTTATCTATCTATCTATCTATCTATCTATCTATCTATCTATCTATCTATCTATCTATCAATCTATCTATCTATCTATCTATCTATCTATCTATCTATCTATCTATCTATCTATCTATCTATCTATCTATCTATCTATCTATCTATCTATCTATCTATCTATCTATCTATTCTACCTACCTACCTACCTACCTACCTACCTACCTACCTACCTACCTACCTACATACATACATACATACATACATACATACCTCTATCATCCATTTATCTATCTATCTATCTATCTATCTATCTATCTATCTATCTATCTATCTATCTATCTATCTATCTATCTATCTATCATCTCTCTCTTCTTTATCTCTCTGTCTCTGTCTCTCCCCCCGCCCCCTCTCTATCTTTGCACTTGTGTCAGAAGCACTGAGATGCTTCCTGATTGAAAGGATTAGCCGGTGACATCACTGTTGAGCTGGCGACTCCTTTCATGTCCCTGGCAGGAGCTGGAGGGAAGGGCGAGAGCTCAACCCCACCCCGTGGCAGCAGTTGGGTCTTGAACGTGGGCTTGCTAATCTCCTGCCCTGCGTTCTAACCACTTGAGCCGCTTAGCATGGTAGAAGGTCATATCTATGGCAAGTAGAGCATGCATTGAGATTGACAGTGTAGTATTTGTTGCATTTGGGGTTTTTCAATTGGTGATCTTAACATACACTATACAGAGTCACTGATAGATCCAGGTGGCAACTAGATACATCTTCAAAAGAAATGTATATATTTAGGCCTAATAGTGAAGCATTTATCATCCATTTCACACTTGCGAGTCATACGCAGCTTGTGATCAGTTCTATTTATAATAGCATTTTTCACCTGGTCTCCTACCAAAACAGCTGTTTCCCATCCCATCCCTATAATTTTGGCAATGTTTTCCCAGGAGGAGTGAACTCTTTATTTCAGCTGAATGCAAACACTCTTTTCTCTTACCACTTTATCTGAAGCCTCGCCCGTTTTCCAGTATTACATAAAGATAATAGACAGTGGTTTTGCTAGGCTATTAATTAATTAATCCTCACGTTGCTCTAAGATGGTTTAGCAATAGCAATAGCAATAGCAGTAGACTTATATACCGCTTCATAGGGCTTTCAGCCCTCTCTAAGCGGTTTACAGAGAGTCAGCATATTGCCCCCAACAATCTGGGTCCTCATTTTACCCACCTCGGAAATGGCTTTTTAAAAAAAAAAGAAATCCAAGGGACACATTTGATTGTACGTGGCATCCCTTGATTCCAAGAATGCTACCATTACGTGGTTGATTTCCCCCAGAGGGCCTAATACTTACCCTTTGCCTACTAAAGCCCTTTCTACGTCTAAGTGCAAATCTGAGCCAAGATTAGCATCATTTCTCTTGTGTCCGGATACCAAAAACACTTCCAGAAGTCTTTCAATCTGAACTGATTCATTTCCAGTTTAGCTGCTTCCTCAGAAGAAACACTACAAAGATACTTCTTCCATGGGTCTTCTGAAATTATAAGTCAGGCAATTTCTCACTGGTGAAACCTCCGCCTTTTCCTTCTGTTGTGGCCCACCGGTGGCCAGAGGAGCTGGCAGCAGAGTCGGACAGTGAGGAGGTTGGGGAGGAACATGGGCCAGTCCTGGGGGCTGAGGAAAGCTCAGACGAGGGCTCTGCGTCGGAGGCAGAGATAATAATAGAATAGAATTTGAATTTGAATTGAATTTCCTTTATTTGTATGCCGCCCTTTTCCCTGGGGGGACTCAGGGCGGCTCACAATTCAAAAAGGGAGGGGGGGGGAAGACAAACAGTATTCCAATATGGAAACAATACAACATATTAAAAGAGAGCACAACAGTCACACAATTCGGGTGGGGTTGGAATCTTAACCCCAGGCCAGCCGGGACAGCCAGATCTTCAAAGCGGCGCGGAAGGATTGGAGGGTGGTGAGGGTCCGAATCTCCACGGGGAGTTCGTTCCAGAGGGTCGGAGCAGCCACCGAGAAGGCTCTCCTCTGGGTAGTTGCCAGTTTGCACTGGCTGGATGATGGAATTCGGAGGAGGCCTAATCGATGCGATCGTATCGGTCTAGTGGAGGTAATTGGCAGTAGGCGGTCTCTCAAATACCCAGGCCCACTACCATGAAGGGCTTTATAGGTGATAAGTAGCACCTTGAAGCGCACCCGGAGATCGACAGGCAGCCAGTGCAGCTCGCGGAGGATAGGTGTAACGTGGGTGAAGCGAGGTGCACCCACAATCGCTCGCGCGGCCGCATTCTGGACTAGCTGAAGTCGCCGAATGCTCTTCAAGGGCAGCCCCATGTAGAGCACATTGCAGTATTCCAGCCTAGAGGTCACAAGGGCATGAGTGACTATTGTGAGGGCCTCCCGGTTCAGGTAGCAACTGGTGTACCAGGCGAATAGAATAGAATGGAATGGAATGGAATGGAACGGAACAGAATAGAATAACAGAGTTGGAAGGGAGGTTGGAGGTCTTCTAGTCCAACTCCATGCACAGGCAGGAAACCCTATAACATTTCAGACAAATTAATTAATTCTTGCCGTACCTTACACTGAATTTTGCCAGCCCTGCTGTAACAGGGTTGCCTTATTCCTGTAGTTTGAAGCAAGTTAAGTGTGGAGGCAAAAACTCTAAATAAGCGTGTAGCTAGGAGGACCTGGTTTTGCAGAAAACAACAGTGCTAATGCAGATGGACCAACCTCCGATCCAAGTTTGCATCCTCGTGCACACGTCACAATAGTTAGAAAGAAGCTCAAAATCTCAGCAGCTAGGATACATAGGAGGGACAGTGATAAAGCCACTGTTGTTGCCAGACCAAGAGAACTATAACACATGAAACTCCCGGGGTCTGACTTTAACTCAAAGGAGATTTTGTTGACTTGATTATTTTCTAAGCCTAAGATATACATGCCATCCAATGGTGGGATTCAAAGTTTTTTTTACTACCAGTTCTGTGGGCGTAGCGTGGCTTGGTGGCGTGGCTTGGTGGGCATGGCAGGGGAAGGATACTGTACAATCTCCATTCCCACCCCACTCCAGGGAAAGGTTACTGCAAAATCCCCATTTCCTCCCAATCAGCTGGGACTCAGGAGGGGTTCCACCACAAAACCGCGGTAGACTAAAGCGCGCTCGACGAAAGCGCGTACGTGACGTTATCACAGCGCGACGAAAACAGCACGCTGTGAGCGGTAAAGTTAAAATTAATGCGTAAATCTAAACCTAACCCCCCCAAACCTAACCCTAAACCTAACCCTAACCCTAAACCTAACCCTTAACCTAACCCTAAACCTAACCCTAAACCTAACCCTTAACCTAACGCTAAACCTAACGCTAACCCTTAACCTAACCCTAAACCTAACCCTAACGCTTAACGTAACCCTAACCCTAACCCTTAACCTAACCCTAACCCTAACCCTAACCCTTACCTTTACGTGAATCGGCTTGCTTTAAAAGCGCTTTTTAAAGCACCCTTTTTTCTCCGCGGTTGTATTTGTCGTGCTGCTTTTGTCGTGCCACACTCGGGAGGCAGAGAATAGATGGGGGCGGGGCCAGCCAGAGGTGGTATTTTCTGGTTCTCCGAACTACTCAAAATTTCTGCTAACGGTTCTCCAGAACCGGTCAGACTCTGCTGAATACCACCCTGATGCTGTCCTGTTTAAATTATAATTGTTGATTCTTAATCACATCGTCAGGTCAAACCCACGAGTTCCTTTAAGTCTGCAGGAAACCTTTCTGTGCTGGCTTTCTTGGTAACTGTTTGTTTGACTAAGTGCATCTCTCATCTTTCATTCCATAAATGTTTGGGAATGATTATGCTCCTTAAATGTGTCTATCAGCCTTGTGCGACCTCTAAATATTGTTGTCTAGGCCATGTCATTATCTTGTCAAGTTCAGATAGCGAGGGAATGTGTAATTCATGCAAAAAGTTTTGATGTTGGAAAGATACAAGCCAAGATAACGAGATAACAATTCGGCAGGACATGTTAGCAGCCAGACCTAATGTCAGTGATTTATCAAATGCTCTTTTCACAGGGAATGCTCCCTGCTACCACCTTATTTCTTCTTCCAAATTTAGACCGGTAGCAGGCACATTTATTCTTTTTAAGGTTGTCTTCCTAGTTTGCAGATGATTAGTGGCACTCAATATCTGCTCTGCTTGGACAGCTTTGTGAAATAATGGATGATACCTATTTTTGGAGCCATATATGTTGTCGTATGGGAAGCGGTGGCTCAGTGGCTAAGACGCTGAGCTTGTTGCTCAGAAAGGTCAGCAGTAAATTTGGGTTCAAATCCCTAGTGCCACGTAACGGAGTGAGTTCCCATTACTTGTACCAGCTTCTGCCAACCTAGCAGTTCAAAAGCATGTAAAAATGCAAGAATAGAATACAATAGAACAGAACGGAGTGGAGTAGAATAGAGTTGAATAATAGAGTAGAATAGAGTAGAATAATAGAGTAGAATAATAGAATAAAGTAGAATAATAGACTAGATAAGAGTAGACTAGAATAATAGACTAGAATAATAGAGTAGAAGGGAATAGAATAGAAAATAGAAAATAGAACAGAAGAGAACAGAACAGATGAATTGAATGGAATGGAATAGAATGGAATGGAATGGAGTGGAGTAGAGTAGAGTAGAGTAGAATAGAATAGAGTAGAGTAGAGTAGAATAGAATAGAGTAGAATAATAGAGTAAAATAGAATAGCAATAGCAATAGCAGTTAGACTTATATACCGCTTCATAGGGCTTTCATCCCTCTCTAAGCAGTTGACAGAGTCAGCATATTGCCCCCAACAACAATCTGGGTCCTCATTTCACCCACCTCGGAAGGATGGAAGGCTGAGTCAATCTTGAGCCGGTGAGATTAGAACCGCTGAACTGCAGATAACAGTCAGCTGAAGTGGCCTGCAGTACTGCACCCTAACCACTGCACCACCTCGGCTCTTGCCGAGAATAGATAATAGATAATAGAACAGAATACAATAGAACAGAATAGAACAGAACAGATGGATGGAATTGAATGGAATAGAAAAATAGGAACCACCTTTGGTGGGAAGGGAACAGCGCTCCATGCGCCTTCGGCATTTAGTCATGCCGGTCACATGACCACGGAGAGGTTTTTTAGACAGTTCCGGCTCTTTGGCTTTGAAACGGAGATGAGCACCGCCCCCTAGAGTCGGGAACGACTAGCACAAATGTGCAAGGGGAACATTTAACTTTACCTTTATGTTGTTTCTTTTTTTTTAAAAAAAAACCAAATCTAAGAAAAATCATAAATTGAAAAATATATCCAAGATTTTACGAAAGACATGTTCTCACTCTCACGCATTTTGCATTGATTTCCTCCTGGAGATGAAAAAGAAAAAAAAAAACCCTACATCTTCTGTATTTCTATCTCCTGACATTTACTCCCCTCAGCAGGTATATTTTTGTTTAGATTTGAAAGAAGCAAACCTGGGCAGGTTCCTAAGAATCTGGTCGAGGGCCATCTCTCAAAAAAATTGAAGATCGTGGGTGGTTATAACAGTCGGTGGAGACGCTCCCAATGGTGAACAAATGTGATTCAATTTCCAGATGCGAAGTGAGTCATTTGGATACCATCCAAAAATGGATTGATGTGAAACTAAAAATATCTTCAGAGCCTCCCTCCGAAATATAATCTTTCATTGATTCATCTTTTATGCATTCAAAGCTTGTTTGGCTTCGTAAACGAGGCAAAATGATCGCACAAGCTCGAAGGTAACAGAAATTTCAACTAGTAGTTCAACTAACTTGAGTTTGACACCCGCAAATAACCTCTCAAGCAGGGGTGGCCTTCAAAAATTTCAGCAATGAGCAATGATGAAATAAATGTCCTTCTGGGTTCGGCTCCAAGTGGGGAAAAAGACACTGGAGACATGGAGGCTGCTTGGAAAGATGGTTTAATTGTGGACAGGACCACATGGCTTGAGCCCTGAACAGAAAAGGTGATCACATGCTTCAATGTTGGTGGAGAAAAGAGAAGGAAGGACTGAGAAGCTGAGTCCCTGGTTTTATGCCCTCTCTGGCCTTTGATCTTGAGCTTGTATTCTGATTGGTTGTCAGACTCCCATAGGGCCATGCAGGGGCAACTCTCTAGGCTGCGTTTTGAATCCAGGTTTGGTTGAGTCCTCAGATGCCAGTTGGGCAGTTGGGGCCAATATTATCATACCTTAACCCCATTCCCCCTGGAGCTGAAGGGGAGAACTCTTTATTATGTAAAGTGGACTAGCTTGGCCTTCTTAATGGCCCATTGACAAAATGGGGATGGGCAGGAAGCTACAGGCAGCTATTCTGTCTTTTAAAACATGTTTCTTCCTTTCCACATCCTGCCTTTTCAATATTTCCTAGGATAATTCATTTTTCTGGGAGAGGGCTGGGTGATAACTTCCTACCAGGCTCCAGAGGATTTGCTCAATAAAACTGCCTCCTGTGGGCCTGTTTCTGGCCTTTCAGAACTTTAAGGAGGCTATTTTTCCCCCTCCCTGAATCTCCTCATAGGCCCTGCTCTTACCTCACATCCAAAACGGGCTGCATGGAGACTCCTGGGAGGGGAAGGATGGGATGGGAGAGGCAGGTTGGGGTGGGTGTGGCCAGCCAGAGGTGAGATTTGGAGGTTCTCCGAATTGGCCATAATGTTAGCTATGGGTTCTCCCGAAGCCGTGCAAACCCATAGCAGCCCACCCCTGTTTTCAAGTAGAAAATTTGTGGGTTGGAGAAGGCCAGATTGGGGGAAGGTTAGCAATAGCAATAGCAGTTAGACTTATATACCGCTTCATAGGGCTTTCAGCCCTCTCTAAGCGGTTTACAGAGTCAGCATATCGCCCCCAACAACAATCCAGGTCCTCACTTTACCCACCTCGGAAGGATGGAAGGCTGAGTCAACCCTGAGCCGGTGAGATTTAACCACTACACCACCTCAGCTCTTTGAGGCAAGACTTTAAAACTCACCCCAGTTTGGAGATTTGAGACTACTTTTGATTGATAGATTCATCCTCGCAACCCAAGATTTGCTGCCTCGACTAAAAGGCATAGGTTTAATTTATTTGACCAAATCATCTCATCAAAAGAAGCTTTTTACATAATGAAAGAATATGATAATGAAGGACGGCTTGAAAACTAGATGCTCGGCGTTGCCTAAGTGTTTTGTGCAGTCTGACGTGTCATATTGGAATAGGAAGGTTTATGGGTTTTTGACTGAAGGCTGGCAACTTTGCCCAGATGTGAACATTAGGAAGGGGGTCTGCAGACTGAAAGACTGTGTAGACCAGAAAATATGTATAATATTATGAATTGGGAGACTTGTTTTGCTCCAGTGAGTAGTGAAGTGACATCCCTGATTCTAAGAGAATAGTCATTTGGCTTGTGCATCACTTAGATGTGGAAGCATAAAACAGATAGTGCCTGTCTACAACTCCTTAAAATGACTTTCTTAAGCTGCAGAGATTAGCCTTGGAAAAGCAGACATGTGTTATATGCACATCTAATCCTGTTATAAAGCTTCTCTTCTCTTCTCTTCTCTCTTCTCTCTTCTCTCTTCTCTCTTCTCTCTTCTCTCTTCTCTCTTCTCTCTTCTCTCTTCTCTCTTCTCTCTTCTCTCTTCTCTCTTCTCTCTTCTCTCTTCTCTCTTCTCAATTCTCTCTTCTCTCTTCTCTCTTCTCTCTTCTCTCTTCTCTCTTCTCTCTTCTCTCTCCTCTTCCTCTTCTCTTCTCTTCTCTCTTCTCTTCCTCTTCCTCTTCTCCTCTCCTCTCCCTATCCCTATTGTGCTTTCAAATCACATGTCCAACCCCCTGCTTAGGCAGGAAACCCTACACCACTTTAGACAAATGGATCTCCAACATCTTCTTAAAAACGCCCAGTATTAGAGCATTCACAACTTCTGGAGGCAAGTTGTTCCATTGATTAATTGTTCTAATTGTCAGGAAATTTCTCCTTAGTTCTAAGTTGCTTCTCTCCTTGATTAGTTTCCACCCATTGCTTATTTTCCTGCCCTCAGGTGCTTTGGAGAATAACATGACTCCCTCTTCTTTGGGGCAGCCCCTGAGATATTGCAAGACTGCTATTATGTCTCCCTTAGTCCTTCTTTTCATTAAACTAGACACACCCAGTTCCTGCAATCGTTCTTCATATGTTTTAGCCTCCAGTCCTCTAATCATCTTTGTTGTTCTTCTCTGCACTCTTTCCAGAGTCTCAACATTTTTTTTTTAACATCGTGGTGACCAAAACTGGATGCAGCATTCCAACTGTGGCCTTACCAAGGCATTATAAAGTGGTATTAATATTTCGCATGTACTGTAGTTGTTCTATATTTTTGGGCAGATAAATTATAAGTCATTCCACCAGCCAAGAAAAGAAAAGAAAAGATGCTAATGTTGAAAAAGTTTGCTCTTGTCTGAACTGCTTAATTCTGGGTCATCCCTGGGTTTCTAGACTGCCCAACAAGAATGGAATCTGACTCGAAGGAATATTTCCTTTAAGAATGGTTTATGCATAATTTCAATTACTAAAGTAGTAATTGTCTCAACCATGGTTGTTTTGACTTGTATTGCAAAGATCACAACATGGAGCTGTTTGAGAAAGCACGTATGAAAAAGTTAAGTGAAGAAAGACATTTTTTTTTACTAATGTACAAAATATTTGGGTCTCAAAAACAACTGCTTTACTGAGATATTGATGATGTGCAATTAAGTTGGTGACAACTCTTGGCCACCAAAAGTTGGCAGCTGTCCCTCATCTTGCCCCTAAGGTCTTTTCATAATGCACCCATTGGTACTGTAATTGAATCTATTCCCTTAACTGCGAGGTATCCTCATCTCCTCTTTCTTTTCATTTCCCCAGCATTACGAACTTCTCAAGGGAGCTGGGACTTTGCATAATCTGCGTAAAATGAGACAACATAGCAGGACTTAGAAGGGATGTGCAAACATACTGGCACAGTGCAATTCATTGAATGTTTATTCATGAGCCCAGCTCCTGTATTCTTTTAGAATTAATTAGAACACTAGGAGAAGCGTTCAGGGACGAGAGATCCAAATTTATATCTTACTTGGGCTTGTATCACGAAGGTAGGAGTTCTTTCTTTCCAATGCCTTCTCCTTGGTCTACAGCAGTGGTAGTCAACCTTGTCCCCATGATCTGACAAATGCACGCACGACAAAAGCGCACCGACAAAACCGCGGCGCTAAAACCGCGATGTCATCAATGCGACGTCATCAACGCGGCGACAACAGCGCGGTGACAGAAGCGCGATTTAAGTTAAGGTAAGGGTAAGGTTTAGGGTTAGGTTTAGGGTTAGGTTTAGGGTTAGGTTTAGGGTTAGGTTTAGGGTTAGGTTTAGGGTTAGGTTTAGGGTTAGGGTTAGGTTTAGGGTTAGGTTTAGGGTTAGGTTTAGGGTTAGGTTTAGGGTTAGGTTTAGGGTTAGGTTTAGGGTTAGGTTTAGGTTTAGGGTTAGGTTTAGGGTTAGGTTTAGGGTTAGGTTTAGGGTTAGGTTTAGGGTTAGGTTTAGGGTTAGGTTTAGGGTTAGGTTTAGGGTTAGGTTTAGGGTTAGGTTTAGGTTTAGGGTTAGGTTTAGGGTTAGGTTTAGGTTTACAGCACGCTTCTGTCACCGCGCTGTTGTCGCTGCGCTTCAGCGCTCATTCGTCACGGTTTTGTCACCGCGGTTTAGTTGGGCGCGCTTTTGTCATTCGCCCTTTTATCAGTGAACCCCTGGTCCCTACCGCCCACTAGTGGGCATTCCAGCTTTCATGGTGGGCGGTAGGGGTTTGCTGTAACTCTGCTTTATAAATTTTGTAAAGTAAAGTTACTTCCCTACTTTATAAATCACCTTTACTGTGGAACCGGTGGGCGGTTAGAAATTTTTACTACTAACAGAGATACAAAAGTGGGCGGTAGGTATAAAAAGGTTGACTACCCCTGGTCTACAGGGTAGAGGTGTCTGTTGGATATTTTGCTATTATAGTAATATAGGTCCAAAGTCTCCTTTATCTATATCAGCGGTGTCAAACTCAATTTCACTGAGGGCCACATCGGGGTTGTAGTTGACCTTGGGGAGCTGGGTGGGTGTGGATGACTGGGTGGGTGTGGCCAACTGGGTGGGCGTGACCAGCTTGATGCCACTCCCCAAACGTCTGGCATGTTTCCTCTTTGCGTTGGGTAGACTGGGGTGAAGCTACATTGGCCTGATCTTCCTCTTCACATTGGATAGACTAGGATGGCCCTGTGGGCTGGATCCAATCACACTGCAGGCCAGTTTTGGCCCGCGGGCCTTGAGTTCGACACCTCTGATCTATATCTTCCAACTCACTCATTGACACCATTAGAAAAATCAAGGTTTTATCTTCTCCAGTGGGTAGGTCTATAGAATCTGTGCCTGGATTTAATTTCTCTTGAGGGTAGATCAAAAAAAGAAAAAGAAAAAAAGGTGACCTACCCCATTTAAAATGCTCTTTCAAAAAACTAGACCACTTCAACCTAAATATTAAATCCTTATTTATCCATTTTGACATTTATCTAGGAATGGCGTTATGCTCCCCTACCCATTTCTTCCCGTAGTTTGATTGCTCTATTTTCCGGTGTCACTACATATCTATATATTTCATTTTCCAAGGTTTTTTTTAATGCAGTCCATGAATTAGCGATGCTTTCGGGGCAACATTATTCCGAGTGTGTGGAGGCTCTGCTCTATGTTTACTTATTGTGCATGGTGGCGTTTTTGTATTTTATATTGGCATTTTATGTTTTTTTATGGTTTAACTTCTGAGTGACGTTCCGTAGCCTGCCCTTAGCTTGGGGAAAGGCAAAAACACAGAATTGTGTCAAAACAACAAACGGTAATTTGGTGGATTTCATGCATCTTACTTGTAAAAAGCTTTACACTGAGCAAAAGGCACCAAAAGCCTACAAACCAGTTGTCTGGAGAGTAGCAGAGTCTATTTGGAGAATAGTGAGAGTAAGAATGGCTGCCCCCAAGGGAATGCTTGTAATTACCACTAGCTCCTTTGTTCTCCCAACCCAAAGCTCTTCTCTCTTTTTCCCCCCTTTTATATATCTCTTTCTTTTTCCTTATGTTCATTCACTTTTGTTGCTCTTTCTCTCTTCTCTTCCTTTCCCAGGGTAGCATGGCCTTTTCTTAATTCTTCCTCTTCCTCCTGTTTATGCTGAGTGTTCTGTCTCCACTACACATTAGTCTGTGTGTAGCTCAACGTGCATCTAAACCCACCTATCCCACAGACCGTGTGTGTAGATCTGAATGCTTTATTGGAAGAACAGGATAGGGTGAAACTGGGGAAAACAGGGATACATACAATGAGAACCAAATACAATATAGGCAGTACTGAGTTACTGCTGAACATAACAATTAATAAATACAAGCAATCTAAATCTCACCAGCGATGCTCTGTGTGTGGGATGTGGGTTTGTCCTTGTCTCTCTGGGCACTAGATGGGGCTAGAGAGCAACAACAGTATATAAAAGTTATATGCTGGGGCATGACACTGAGATTGTGGGTCTCGAAAAGCTTGCTCCATGCAAACGCTGATTAATTTCAAGTGTCTTGCTTTACAGGCAAACAATTTTAATTAGTATTTTGTCCAGTCTTCAACTTGGTTTCTCCTCTGCATTGGTTCCAGTTTGAAAATATCCTTCCTAAAACACGGTGTGCAGAATTGGACGTGTGTCAGGCCTGCAATTATATTCCTTTTAGAATTTTGGCCTGCCACACTTTCTCTTATTTCATTATGCTTTATTAAATTGGAACTTTAAGGATCGTTTTGCCTTTGATTCTGATTTAATTCTACATCATACTTGGAACACTGACATTTGGGATTGAGGGAAAACAATATTTCTCTTGATGTTGATATTGTGTTTTAGTTGATGCAGTTGTGTTGGATTCACTGTTTTCACAGCTACATCAAACAGCTGATTCTTGTTCACTTTGTGATCCACCAAGACTTTCTGACCCATTTCACATATTTTTCGGAATATAAGACGTTACCGACTATAGGACACATCTGACTCTTTTGGGGAGGAAAACAAGAAAAAAAAAAACACCCTGCCTTTCCCTCCCCCCAGTGTCCATCCAGTATTTATCTGGAACTGAACCCAGATGGACATTTCTTCCAACAACAGGATACCATAAAGCGATCAACCATAATCATAATTATATGTTTTGTAGTAATTCGGAGGAGTTGAAGAGCTTTCCAGGTGAATGTCAAGCAGAACGTTTTAAAACCAGATTGTTAGTTTTAAAACTAAAGCAAACTGTCTCACGCCCATGCTTTTTCTTCTTCCAGGCTCGGAGAAGACCTGTCGTAGCATTTTCCATTTTGTTGCACACAATAGCAAAGGAAATTTGAATATCAGAGGAGTTCTCCGTGTCAGCTTTCCATTTTCTCTGTAGCATTTGATGTATCTTGGTTGGGTATGTTTCCCTTATAGATCTCTGAAATCAATTGATTAAGGCGCCTTCTGGGCTGCATACGAGTGCAGTATTTCAAGAAGCTGCAACGCCATAAGATTTTTGTAATGGAAGCAAAGAACGAAAAGAACAACAGAATCACCACCTGCTTTCCTGCACAGGGTTTGGCACGATAATATTTCAGCTGAAGAGCAGAATTCTGGCTTCCTTTTATCCACCTGGCTCCCGGGACAGGTTTTTAAAACAAGGTGCTTTGTTCTCTAGGAACCTGCAACAGTTGTGAACTGCTGCGTAATCTAGAAACGCTTCCTTTCCTGCTTTTTACTCCGACGGGAGAGGATTTTCCGTAAACCTTGCAAGTTCCTTGTGCGTGAAATTTACATTTTTCCATGGAAATAATTTTAAAGAGGTCAAGAGGGAAGCTTTATAGCATTGTGCAAGAGCCTGCATTGTTAACCGTAAGCAGTATCTCTCGTTGGAAGGGGGGGGGGGAAATATCATCTGGTTCAGTTCCAAGGGGGGAGAAAAGCCGTGGAGACGAAATGAAGGCTGGAGGCTATTTGGAAATGTGGGAAGAATGGTCCAATTCAGTGGTGGGATTCCAATAATTTAACAACCGGTTCTCTGCCCTAATGATTTCTTCCAACAACCAGTTCACCAAACTGCTTAGAAAGTTACCAACCAGTTCTTCCAAAGTGGTGCGAACCGGCTGAATAGCAGTTAGGCTTATATAGCAATAGCAGTTAGACTTATACACCGCTTCATAGGGCTTTCAGCCCTCTCTAAGCAGTTTACAGAGTCAGCATACTGCCCCCAACAACAATCCGGGTCCTCATTTTACCCACCTCGGAAGGATGGAAGGCTGAGTCAACCCTGAGCCGGTGAGATTTGAACAGCCGAACTGCAGAACTGCAGTCAGCTGAAGTAGCCTGCAGTGCTGCATTTAACCACTGCGCCACCTCGGTTCTATATCCCACCACTGATCCAATTCCAAGCCGGGAGAAAGTCACTGGAGACAAAATGGGGGCTGGAGGCTGATTGGAAATATTAGAAGGAAGATCCAGCTCCATTCACTTACCTTCCCTACTAGTTCACAAATGTGAGCGCGTGCATCAGTGGTGGGTTACAACTGGTACGCCCCAGTACGGGCGTACAGGTGCCTGCCAGGAGTACCAGGTACCATTCAGCTACGGTGCTCCAGAGGGCCCACCTGCTCACCCGTCCATGCTTCTTATCAGTTTCTGAGGCTTCTGCGCATGTGCACGGAGCATATGACACCTGCGTGATGCTTCCCCGAGCAGATGGAGCGTCGTGGAGGTGTCACGTAGTGTCATGGGTGGTAAGTGTGCACTCATGCTGCACACGTTCATGTGGTGGACATCCAGCCCTGTTGCACCCTACTGGTTGCAACGGGATCCGGAACGCACCACTGGCATGCATCCAACCCTAACCCACCCACATATGCGCTCAGCAGTGGTGGGTTTCAAAAATTGTTTGAACCTACTCTGTGGGTGTGGCCTCCTTTGTGGGAGTGGCTTGCCGGCCATGTGATCGTATGGGGGTGGCTTGCCGCTCATGTGACCGGATATGAAGATGCCGACGACACTTGTCAGAACCACCTTAAATTACCTCACACACAGCATTGGCATGCATAAGAATAGGATGTAAACTTGTTTTTTTAAAAGGCATCTTTGGTTTGCATTAAAACAACTTCAACACACGCAATGTTCTGATCGCACCACAAACGCAGTAGTCATCCTTACCTTTCACAGAGGCACTGAGTTTTATAAATATGAGCATGATAGTGTAGAATAATCATATCCAAGGACCAGTGGTGGGTTTCAAAAATTTTTGGAACCTCTTCTGTAGGTGTGGCCTGCTTTCCGGGTCCACTGGTGGAACCTCTTCTGACCGGTTCGGTAGATTTGACGAATCGGTTCTACCGAATAGGTGCGAACTGGTAGGAACCCACCTTTGGCGTTCAGGCTTCCCCGTTGGCTAAAAGGAAAGCCTAAATAGGATGCCATAGAGCCAGGGCAGGTGGGCGGGTCAACTCACGATTTCCGCTACCGGTTCAGGTGAACTGGTCCGAATCAGCTGAATACCACCTCTGGTCTTACTAAGGCTTTACAGAGTGGTATTAGTACCTCCCTTGTGCCATTTTTATGACTGTATCAGATCCCTGAGTCATGGGATCCACTTTTGTGACCTTCTGACAGGCAAAGCCAATGAGGAAGCAGATTCACTTAGCAACCTGGTTACTAACCGAACACCTGCAGCGATTCACTTAACGACCGGGGCAAGAAAGCTCATCAAATGGGACAAAATTCCACTAAACACTTAACGTCTCCCTTAGCGACGTACATTTTAGGCTCAATTGTGGGCCGTACGTTGAGCAACATCTGTCCTTACTTTTTTTCTTTCTTTCCCAAATATGTCCCTGCACCTTAAGTTAAATAAACTCTGAGGGTGGTAGATGGTCTCCAAGAAAGAAAAGGAGAATTGGAATTGCCATAGTGAGAATTGAAGCTGGGCTACTGCAAAATTTAATACCTTTCAGTACGGACAAATCTTTTCGGAGGATCTAAGTGAGCATTTAGTGGAAGAAAAGCAAATTATATAGAAGATGGCATTCTTTTCTTTTTTTTCCCCTGGCCCCAAGCCATGGAGCTCCTTAGAGTTAATAAGCAGTATTTTGTACTTCATCCAGAAGCTATAATGTCGAAGAGCTTCTTTAGGGTAACGATTAAAGATTAAATGGGTATTTAGGGTACATTTAAGGTAACGATTAAACGCACCAGGGAAGAACCAAGCTATTCGGAGTGCTAGTAGACATGCCGCCAACTTGGGTGGCTCAAGGCCAAACTTTGCATCCCAACCATGTGATTTATCCCAATGCATTGCAGTCATTGCCAACTGATTCTTCCAGCATAAAGATTGACACATCTTTTCCCCTATGTGTTCCCCGTTAATCCATTCATATAAGGAAGAGATGCTGCATACTTTTTGTACCAAGGACTTGTTCTGTCCCCCCCACCCCGTTTTTTTAAAAAGTTAATCTTTATTGACATTTGTCATCGTACTAAATGCAAATGAAACTAAAGATAGCAGGGAAATCAGGGCATAGAAATGGGAAGACAAGCATGGGATAGAGGAGAAAGAGAAAAAAAGAGCAGCAACTACCATTTTTTGGGAGGGGGGGTTTAAAGTACAAACTAAAGTTGCAACTTGGCCTTTTAGCTTTCGCATTTTTAGTAAACACTAATCATATTGGGACAAATGTCCAACTGGGTTCAGTTTGCAAGTGGGGAAAGAGACACTGGAAACATGGAGGCTGCTTGGAAAGATGGTTTAATGTTGGGCAGGACTACGTGGCTTGAGGTCCTGGGCAAAAAAGGCACATGGATATGGAGGGGAGAGAGAGGGAGAGAGACGGAGGGAGGGAGGGAGGGAGATTTCTACCCTCTGTCAGAAATGGTGTAGGGTCTGCTGGGGAGGAGGGTTGGACTAGATGACCTACAAGGTCCCTTCCAACTCGGTTAATCTGTTAAACATGGACACTTGCAATAAAACATAAACGAAAGTTAGTCACCCCAGAAATGAAATGTTTTGAGATACAACCTCTACATTTATATACGTGGTCCTGCCGAAAGTTAGAAGAATTTCAAAGCCTTATTCTTTATAGAAAGCAGATCTGTGTGTTACCCTGATGAAATCCCAGGGCAATTAAAATTTATCTTCCGTGGAGAGGGAAGCTCTATTTCTTCGATATTTGTAGAAAGCTGACACCTCTAGGAAAAGGGCAGTGTTCAATGTCACTGAGATTGCAAAACCCAAGATGAATATCTTCAGTCTTTAATTTAATTAATTGAAATAACAATCTGCCAAGTAATTACAGATAATTAATACAAAGTACAGGCTGGTAGATTTATTCTTCCAAGGAAGGAGCAATGTGGTGAACAATTTTAGATTGTGGCAGTGGTTGAAATTCATTTTTTTTTTACTACCGGTTCTGTGGGCGTGGCTTGGTGGGTGTGGCAAGGGAAGGATACTGCAAAATCCCCATTCCCTCCCCACTCCAGGGGAAGGATACTGCAAAATCTCCATTTCCTCCCCACTCCAGGGGAAGGATACTGCAAAATCTCCATTTTCTCCCCACTCCAGGGGAAGGATACTGCAAAATCTCCATTTTCTCCCCACTCCAGAGGGAAGGATACTGCAAAATCTCCATTCCCTCCCCACTCCAGGGGAAGGATACTGCAAAATCTCCATTCCCTCCCCACTCCAGAGGAAGGATACTACAAAATCTCCATTCCCACTCCACTCCAGGGGAAGGATATTGCAAAATTTCCATTCTCACTCCACTGCAGGGGAAGGATGTTGCAAAATCTCCATTCCCACCCCACTCCAGAGGAAGGATACTACAAAATCTCCATTCCCACCCCACTCTGGGGCCAGCCAGAGTGGTATTTGCCTGTTCTCCAAACTACTCAAAATTTCCACTAATGGTTCTCCAGAACCTGTCGGAACCTGATGAATTTCACCCCTGGATTGTGGTTATTATTTTTGTTCATGACTTTAAATTGGCAAGAAGGAAAAGGCTCACAAGAGAGGGGGAAAAAACCTTCAACATCCAGAGTTTCACAATACAGTACTTTTTACTAGGAAGAATTAAGTTCTGCAAGATTTAAATTGTTCGGATTAATGTACAGCAGATGGCAGTCTTTTCACTCTCTTGATTCTAAATTGCTAAGGCAACTGAAGAGGGCAAAAAATAGTGGAATGGGATTATGTTTTCAACGATATGTTTTCCTGGCATCCAGGTGAGCGTTTAAATTTATCTGCAGCTTTTAAGAGCTGGCCATTGTGTTGACTGTTTTCTTCACTACTGAAACCTGGTTGCTGGAAATATACTTCCATTTCATAAAGTAATTTTTTTGCTGAAGAGCTAGCTGCTCACTAAAACAGAACATCATAGATTAATAGAGTTGGAAGGGGCCTTGGAGGTCTTCTAGTCCAACCCTCTCCAAGATTAGGAGACCCAGTACCATTTCAGATAATAAATGGTTATCCAATCTCTCCTTAAAAACGTGGGATTCAACCGGTGGAACAACCTGTTTGCTGAGGGCGCGCTTGCAGTCTATTCTACATAACAAAGATCTACCCTCCTTCAAGCAGAGACGTAGTAGGAATTGCCCAAAGTCCTTTCGTTACATCATCATCCAGCAAGAGTCAACCAATCCTGGGACTCTGTACCATTTCAGATAACAAATGGCTATCCAATCTCTCCTTAAAAACTTCCAGTGTTGGAGCATTTACATCTTCTGAAGGCAAGTTTTCCCATTGGTTAATTGTTCTCACTGTCAGGGAATTTCTCCTTAGTTCTAGGTTGCTTCTCTCCTTGATTAGTTTCCACCCATTGTTTCTTGTCTTGCCTTTTGATGCTTTGGAAAATAGTTTGAAATCCTCATCTTTGTAGGAGTCCCTCATATATTGGAACACTGCTATCATGTCTCCCCCTTTTCATTAGACTAGACATACCCACTTCCTGCAATGGTGTTCAGATCAACAATTTTGTTGTGTGCATGATGTGCAATGACAATAAAGGCTTTCACTTTGAATTTAACATATGCTAATGACACAGTTCTGCTTGCCAGTGTAGGAAATTAGCACCTACCCTACTCTTAGAAGAATGAAATATCCTAGGAAACATTGAAAAGGCAGAATATTATATTTCCCTGGGTGAGAAATGGAGAAACATGTTTTTAGGCAGGAAAGAGACTCCCTCCTTTGTCAATGACCGATTAAAATGCCTGAGCCAGTCTATTCTACATAACAAAGAGTCCCCTCCTTCAGCTCCAGGGTGATGGGATTAAGGCATGATAGTGTTAGCCCTTTACCCAACTCACCACATGGCATCTGGAACTCAACCAAACCTGGACTCAAGGCAGCCTACAGAGTTGCCCTTGCATGGCCCCATGGGAGTCTGACAACCAATCAGAATACAATTCTTACACCGGAACAGGAAACAAAGAGGTGGAGCCAAACCAGAGGTGGGTTCCTACCGGTTCGCACCAGTTCAGTAGAACCGGTTCGTCAAATCTACTGAACCGGTTAGAAGATGTTCCACCAGTGGACCTGGAAAGTAGGCCACATCTACAGAAGAGGTTCCAAAATTTTTTGAAGCCCACCACTGGGCCAAACAGAGAGTATAAAGCCACGAACTTTCAGCTTCTCTCTCTCTCTCTTCTTCTTCACCCAACATCTGGAAGCATTTCCCCCCCCCAGAACTTCAAGCCATGAGGTCCAACATTAAACCATCTTTCCAAGCAGCCTCCATGTTTCCAGTGTCTTTTTCCCCACTTGCAACTGAACCCAGAAGGACATTTCTTCCAACACCAGTAAGCATGGAGACATTCAGTTGCTCATCAACAGAGTCACAGAAATATCTGATTAAATATGCCTTGAAGCTTAACACCTCAAAAACCTAAGATTTGGTCATCAGCAAACCACCAATTAATTTACCATCGGTAACTTCAGAAAGAATACCGAAAAAGTTGAAAGGATCACAAACCTCAGTTCTAATTTACCTGAAAGCTGAGACCTGATCCCTGAAGTAAAAACAAGGATAGAGAAAGCTTGAACAGCATTCTCCAAAATGAAAAAAAAAGGCCTTCTGCAGTCACGACATAAGCCTGAGATTGAAAATCAGGCTTGTCAGATGTTACATCTTTTCTATCCCGCTCTGCGGAGGGGAGAGCTGGTCTAAGAGAGAAAGCCACCTGAAGAGACCAAAAGCATTTGAAATGTAGGATGACAGTTATGAATAAGTTGGGTTGACAGAATCAGAAACGAGGAGGTAGGTGGTAAGCTGCCTGGGAAAGCCAAGGGAAACCATCAAAACCATAAAAAAGTCAACGTTAGAATATTTTGGACATGCGATGCAAAATACAGCATCCTTCACTTAATCCTCCAGGGAAAGATTGAAAGCAAAGAAAGTCCAGGCAGAAGAAGAACATCATGGCTTCAAAATCTAAGGGACCGTTTTGAACAAAACTCAGCAGCAATTTTTCATGCAGCTGTTGATAAAAATAGGATCGGCAACATGATCACCTGTTGTGGCCCAGCAGGTGCCGTTGGAGCTGCCACCAGACTCCGACAGCGAGGGGCCCTTTGAGTTGGCTGGGAGGATGTGGAGGACCCTGGAAAGGGTTCCGACTATGAACAGGGCTCAGAGAGGCTAGTTGGTGGCCAGCAGGAGGCACCTGAGCCTTGGACCAGTGGAGAGGAGACAAAGGAGAGTGAGCCGGAGGCCAGCAGTGAGTTGTTCCTGGATGCACGCCATCGAAGAGCTACTAGGCGTCAGGAACAATTACGCAATTACAGGAGGTAATTGCGCTCAGCTGGTGGTCATTAGGCTCCTCTCCAGACTATAAAAAGGCTATTTGTGCACACGCCCCTCTTTGCAGAAGTCAACACAGAATCAAATGTCAGAGAACTTTGTGTGAGCTTGGCAGGCTGAATTGCTGCCAAGCCTTATCTGTGTTTATTGCTGCCCAAGCTTGTCTGTGCTGGGTTGCTGCCAAGGACCTGTTTCTCTGTTAATTAAATGCTGTAATTTATCTCTGGCTCGGAGTGTGCTTTGGTGTGGAATGAGGGGGGTCAGAACAATCGCCAATGTCCGATGATGGATGGGGTACAAGAAGAAGAATAATTCCTGTAACCATTCTTCGTATGTTTTAGCTTCCAGCCTCCTAATCATCCTTGTTGCTCTTCTCTGCACTCTTTCTAGAGTCTCAACATCTTTTTTATAATATGGTGAACAGAAGTGGAGACAGTATTCCATGTATCGTCTTACTAAGGCTTGTTACTACAACTTCACTGCAGTTGTACTTGTCTTGACCCCAAAAGAGGATTTTGCCCTAACCGGTGGCTCCCATGGAATTGATGACTTAAGAATATAAACAAGACACACACACACACACACACACACACACACACACACACACACACGGTTAATTGATTGAATTCCTACTGCTAATAATCTCAAAGGACGCTGTCTCTTCCAAGCACCAAACTTGGCATTGATTGCATAGTATCAGGATGGAAAATTAATTACGCTTAATCTAAAGTAGTGAACGTCACTACCCCTGTGGACGGCTGGGAGATACTAGCATTACAGTGGCAACAATTCAAGTGTTGCCAAAGATGGTTGGATTAGTTAAAAAAAATGCTGGTGAAATGTTCATTTATTATAGTACTCAGTATAGAACTCAGGATAGAACACGGTGGCTCAGTG